>NW_021703779.1:4112815-4116819 GCF_005190385.1 Monodon monoceros | reverse complement strand
TCCTGTACGGTTCTCCTGTCTTCTGGAGTCTCTCGTGGTCAGCTCCTAATGTGAGAAGTGAGGCGAGAAGGAGCAAAGAACAAAGCCCACCCCAGGCCTTCAACCCAGGTTCCTGTCCAGTCAGAGAAGGAGGGTTCTGTTCCACAACAGGGATGCTGCATTTGGAGTAAAATGGGCAGCAGAGTGAAGTAAAGATCTGCAGCATGGAAATCAGTTTTCATTCACCAGGGAGTTCTGACTGGAGCACAACAAGCCCTCAGAGGCCCTGAGTGGGATGCCCAGTAGCCAGATTGGCTGTGTACCACTGTCTCCTTCTGCTTTGGGAGCAAGTCCAAACTGTGCAGGCTGTCAGGGAAGCCTGCCCAGCTGTCCTCCCATCACCTAGCCACCTAGTTTCTCACTGCTCCCCGACAGATGTGACCGTCAGTTCCTGTGCGGAAGCCCCTGTCTAATCCGACTTCCCTGGCTCTCTGTAGACCTCCCTGACTGCACGCCCATCAGACTGCCCAGGTCAAAGCTGGAACCTCGCCCTCTGCTGGTGGGAGTGTGAACTGACATGACCCCTTGGGAAACTAGTCTCTAGGTATCTACGAAAACCGACCACTCCTATTCCTGGGTAAATACATACCCAACAGAAACAGGTGCATATTTTCACCAAAAGACGTGCACTTTAATATCTAAAGCAGCTTTGTTGAAAGGTCCCTAACACTGGAAGCACCGCAAATCCCAACAACGACCGAATGGATCAATGGGGTGTATTTATACCACGGAACACTATACAAACTATACAAACAAAAAATGAAAACAAACTGTCTGAAAGCACATGCATCAAGAGCAGCACATCTGACATCATGAGGCCTCCAGACACAAAATAGCATCCCTCTTTCCTGTCTGATAGACGCTTCCTGCCTTTTGCTGATATCCTTCAATGTGTAGAAAGTACAGAAATGAGGACAATTAATCCATACTGTTCAAAGAAGTGGGGGTGGGTAGTGACAGAAGGGGACAGGGACGGGGGGAGTTGCAGGGTGCCCGTAGCGTTCTGTTCTTGATCTATGTGCTGATTAGATGTGTGTACTCCGTTTTAAAAAGTCAGCAAGCTGTACCCTGAGGATACACACGTACAAACAATCTTCTATAGGCGTTCTCCAGTAGTTTTTTAAAAAGCTCTATTCATCCTCAAAAGTGCAGCTCAAAACTTACTACTTCCATAAACCGTGAAAGTCTTCTACAGTGATCCTTCATTTTCTCATCATTTAAAACAAAAAAGCAAAAAGACGGTGTATTGTTTCAGACACACACGTCTCATTGTATCCATCAGAATTTAAACACTCCAGTTTTTAAACCCCCCTCAGTTTTCGCACAGTAGTGGCCACAAAATACATATTTCATAAACTCTTTTAAATGAAGCACATCTTTTCTGCCATTACTTAAAATTGCTTAAATGGCAAAGACAGGTATTATCTCATACTTTCTGTGAATTTTCAAACAGCTGAGTTCAGTTAAGCACACATTTCCTTGCGCGTATAAAAATGGAAAACATGGCAACAAAAAGGACTCTGGAATTTTCCATCCATGCAGCTGTTGCTACACAGCGTCTGTGGTGTAACATTCTCTTAATGGCACTCACTCCACAATCCCACACAAGAGAAATGATTTCATTCCCATGCAGTCCCATCACTGCACTGGGCAAAGGCGTCAGAAATAATCGAGAGAAAGGAAAATACTCCCCTGAACTGTGATAAGAATGAAAACCGTTACAAAGTACTAGATCCAGAATTTGAAGATTCATGCTAAAGCCTACGTTGGCGAGTTTCCAGATGACGGTGGACTGACCAGCGTGCTTATTCTTTCACTCATGAATTCTGAGAACGGAGGATGAGAAAAGTGTGAATCCATGGGCGAGTCCTAAACCACAGCAGTCATTTATAGGAGTCCTCACTGTGACCTAAGGACAGAGTAGGGAGGATTTTCATTGACACACACTGTCAGTTAAGATGCATCAGTGAGGAACTCCTTCAAGGCCTCACTTCTCCTTTCCTTCCAGCCAAATGACTGCCACCAACAGGATTGGCCTCTCAAAGCGTTCTTCTGTTTGCTTGGTTTCATCAGCCCTGCAGAAAGAAGGGAAAGGAATCCCTGGTTTGCAGAAATGAGCAAAAGACAGGAGACTGAGGATTTCCTTAGCACTGTCACCTGTGCCCTAAATAAACAGTTGCAGATATAATCTCCCCATTCCTACAGCTCCACGGGGAAGTTTGGTGCCATTTGACGTGGAGTAGCCTGACATATCTACACGTGTCCAGAGGGAAAGCAGAGCAGAACATCAAGCATGTGTGTTCCTCGAAAAGACTCTTGTCCAACATCCACAGAGCCATGAGGGCTCCATAGGAAAGCCAAGTCCATGAAATCCGAGAACCAGCCCAGCTAACGCTGTTTGGGGTGCTCTACGTCAGGCTGACCTGTGACTTTTCACTTGGTAGCAGCTATAAAATTCTTTACTCTTGGATTAAAGAACTTCCCAGAAATAATCATATTTATCATCTCTGTTCTAAGGAGTAACTAAAAGCAAAAAATTAATCACACAGACACTCCCTTCCTCCGTCTCTCTCTCTCTGCACCAGATATTTCCTTTTAAACAAACGCCCAGTCTCAGTTTCAAACCTCCTTTCAGCCCAGCAATTCCACTTCTTGTATTTACCCAAGAAAACTGAAAGCATAGGTGCACACAGAAACTCACACACGAATGAATGTTCATAGCAGCCCAAATGTCCATCAGCTGATACCCGGATAAACAAAATATGGCATATCCGTCCAATGGAACATTATTCAGCCTTAAAAAGTAATGAGGTACCGATTCATGGGACTGCACGGATCAACCTTCAGAACATTACGCTCAGGGAAATACACCAGTCACAAAAGCCACATGTTGTAGGATTCCATTTATATGAAAGAGTCAGACTAGGCACATCTCGAGATAGAAAGCATCTTAGGGTTGTCAGGGGCTGGGGGCAGAGGGACACGGGAAGTGAGTGCTGGTGCAGATGGAGTTTCTTCTGGAGGGTGATGAAAATGCTCTAAGGCTGATAGTACTGTTAGTTGTACAACATTGTGAGTACAGCTGACCCTTGAACAACACAGGGGTCAGGGCTGCCAGACCTCCACACAGCCTGAAACCCTGTGGGACTTGACGGTCATCCCCTTGACGGTCATCCCTCTGCATATGTGGTTCAGCGTACGAGCGGTCAACCACCCGTGGACCTTGTAGTGCCGGAGCGCTCATTTATTGAAAAGAATCTGTGTAGAAGTGGGCCTGTGCAGTTCAAACCCATGCTGTTCAAGGACCACCTGTGTACTAGAAACTACTGAAGTGTGCATTTGGGGATGCCTCTTCTGGTAGGTTTTTTCTGTCTCACTGTTTTAAACCTCCATTTCAGACGGCTCCTCTGCTGCCCGTTCCCCCAACACACCCCCACCCTACCCGACCCCACCCCACTCTCCCAAATGCAGGACTGGGGAGTGAGGGGCCCTCTTCACATCTCTTCGAGCCACCTCTTTCGAACAGGGACGCAGCAGCCCCTTGCGGGTGGAGGTGGCATCACCTTCTTGGGTCCTCAGCCACAGAAGCAGTCGCAAAGCACGGGTACAGTGGGACTCTGGGACTAGGAGTCTTTGTTCATTACGTTTCAAGCAAAGAATAGCAAGGAGGTTACGACCTTGGTGCCAACCCTTAGGGCCTGGAACCTGTGCAGTCTCCCTGCTGGACTTAAATCACAGGCATCCCCTCGGAGCTCCTGTTCATCAGGCTTAGAACAGCCCTGCAAGTTGCCCCCACAAAGCCGGAGACCTGACTGTCAGCGCGTTTTGCTGTGTTTCCAGTGAAACAGGCCCTGGGACTTTGCAGGTCTGTGGGGCAGCATTTTCAGAAGATACCAAAGCAAACAACTGGCAATTCGAATGCAGACCAGAGACGTGGCTGCTGAGGTGTCAGGTGCTTGGGGGGG
>NW_021703779.1:4040396-4112715 GCF_005190385.1 Monodon monoceros | reverse complement strand
CCCCCCCCAACCTGCACCTGGGAAGCCCACACCACATTGCCCCCCCCAACCTGCACAGGCCAAGCACCCTTACACCTGCGAAGCCCACACCACGTTGCCCCCCCCACCTGCACAGGCCAAGCACCCTTACACCTGGGAAGCCCACACCACGTTGCCCCCCCCCAACCTGCACGGGCCAAGCACCCTTACACCTGGGAAGCCCACACCAGGTTGGCCCCCCTCCAACCTGCACAGGCCAAGCACCCTTACACCTGCGAAGCCCACACCACGTTGCCCCAACCTTTAAGTCTCTGCCACCCAACTTGAGACATGTCCAAAGCTTGCCCTTCGTCAGAAGAGATCCCCTTCTTGCCACAGTGCCTGAGATTCATCCACAAGGCCTCAACTGCCCTTTGGTTAAGACACTTTTTCCCTCAATACTCGTTTCCCAAATGCTTGTTTTTGCTGCCAGGGGTTCCACGTTGAGCCATTAGCCCTGAGCACTAAGAGTGTCTCTCCACCCTTGTCTTCAGCTGTTCTCCCACTGCACCCACCCACCCACCCATCTGCACCTGCCTATTTGTCAGCCAAGGCAGCACACTCCCATCCAGGGCTTTGCACTTGCTGTTCTCCCTGCGTGGAACAGGCTCCCTCCCTCTAGCTGCAAGCAGGCTCCCTCCCTGTATTCAGTGCTCTGCTCCAGTGTTGCCTTCTCAGGGAGACCTTCTCTGCCATCTGTGTGAAATCCTACCATCCCCTCTTCCATCTTTCTCCGTAGCACTCAGGGCTACCTAACTAGTGCACCTTTGGGGTTTGGGGCTGTAACCCACTGGAACGTGCACTTTCTCAAAATAAAGACTGTCCATTTTGGCCACTCTGAGGTCTCCTGCCTCATTGCAGTTCCCCAATAAATGGTAGGTAAAGGAAAGAATGAGAATTTGATTAAAAGATTAGAGATTACAAGGCAAGTCCTGTTCCCAGAAAGCTAAGTAGTGGTATAAAATCCTCAACTTATGGCGTAGACATGTGTATCAGGTGTTTTCCATAATTCCCTGAGTGTTACACAATGGGCGCCAGTAAGCTCATTCAGTTACAAATAACAGAGATCCCGTCTCCAACTTCCACACTCCAGGGAACTTACTGGAGCAGTCCGGCAGTAAAGCTAGTGACAGACAGGACTTGAATCTGGGCTCAAAAAATCAACAGGACCACAATCTGGTTTTCCTCTCCAGTTCTCAGCTCTGCCTAGACAGCCATAGTTTCACTTCCACACTAAGCCTCTGTTGTGGGCCCTGGTGGGTGCCAGGCATTCAGGATGCTTCCTATTCAAGTCCAACAGCAAAGAATCTTTTCAGGCAGCACCCAAGGGCAGGTAAGGCTTTCCTTTCCCCAAAGCCCTTACATCCTATTGACTCTGTCATATGCCAACCCCTGGATGCATCCATCACTGGGACCAGCAAGCATAGAAGGAGCTTCAGCTGGGATCCAGCCCACCCACACGTCAGACATGAAAACAGTGGAGGGCTAAATTCCTCAACAGGAAATCAGGGTTCCATCAGGTAGAGAAGTGGGAAGTCACTGCTGGAAAGACAAACCACAAATGTCCAGTATATTGTGTGTATGTAGGCTTTTAAAATGTTAAAAACCTAAAGTCTGTGTTAAATATAGAATAAAATTTTACTTCTCTAAAATCATTTCTTACCTCAAATTGCAGCTTCCTCAATTTTTAAGGGCAATGGAAATTTTTTAAATCTTAATTGTGGTGGTAGTTACGTGACTGTTAAACTGGTCAAAATTCGTAGAACTGTAGCCAAGATTGTAGACTTCATGTACAGGTGTGGAGAACAAATATATTTGCCTTTGCAGACCAAGCCTGCAGCAACTACTCGGGTGTGCCATTGTGGCATGAAAGCAGCCATAGACAATATGTAAATGAGTAGGAGTGGCCATGTTCCAATAAAACTTCATTTACAAAAACAAGCAGTGGGCCAGATTGGACCTACAAGTTGTATATAGTTTGAAGATTCCTGAACTACGCACTTGAAAAAGAATGAATTTTACTACATGTAAATTGTACCTCGATAAGCAAACAAGAAAAGGGTAAAGCAGAAAAAGAAAGTACTCCAGGAAAAAAAAAAAAAGTTGTAATCCCTTCAACTTACTTGAAGATTTTATCAGGAGAATAGAGGTATTTTTATTGTTTGGAAGAGGGATCTGCTAATGGTGTTTGTGCAACAGATGAGCCAGAAGGTTTACAGAAAGTTAAACAGGGAATTTTAAACTTGACTTTTGAAAATTATTTTACACACTCACTTGAAAAATTCACCAGGAAGTCGACTCCTTGCCTCTGTCCTTGACAGAGGTACCTGCAGCTGGCTGAGCCCTGAGTCAAGAGTCCAGAAATGAGCTGTTTTGTTTTGGTTTTATTTAGTGTGATGACTTTAAGACCCAGTGTCTTGTACTTCTAGTTTTTTATTGTTTGCTTCTTTTATGGCAAAGCAATCTTCATCGGACAGAGATTGTAAATAAGATCCGGTCGTTTCTTCCCCTTCGCTAAATAATGGCACAAACAAAACATCTCTGAGGCTGTTAGCCCACCAGAATTGAAAGAGAAATCAAACTACTGGGAACCAGAAAGTGAACGCTCTCAAAACCAAAAAAAAAAAAGTTTTTAAAGCAGAAGAGTTCAAAATCGGCTGGCGTTCGAACACCCAAATTTGATGTAGGCAAAGTAATGTGGAGGCGCTCCCACACTGCGGAGACGCAGGTTGTATAAAAGATATACAGTCAGACTCTAGCGTCTGGATTTTTGTAAGATGTAGACTAGATAACAAATCAAAGTGTTCATCTCATCTCTAAGTGGGAGAAACATGCTTTTAAATCAAAGGTAGCTAATGTGCAGATCAGCTGGAATTTTCCACAAAGATGATCCTTCCTCCACACAAACATCAAGCCTTCAGAGGATGTACGTTAAGGGCAGATGTCATGCCAGGCGTGGCTCCAGAAAGACAAATAAGACATGAGCTGCCCTCCGGCTGCTGAGAGCCCAATTACGAAGACAGATGAAAACACAAATATTTAAGAAAACGTGTTGTGTTATAACAGAATCTCTAAATACTTTAACAAGTCCAGGCCAATTTAATTTACGCAAGGGTGACGTTAAACATGCAAGCAATATGATTTCCCTTTGAAGCAATACTACTAAGAAAATATGATCAAAAGAGTCATGCAAGAGAAAAAAATTGTCACACATAATTCATTTTCCCCCTCCTAAGTCTGGTGCTATCATGGATAGTGGTGCAGAATTTTCTTTCTTTAAAAAGAAATGCCGGGGCTTCCCTGGTGGCGCAGTGGTTGAGAGTCCACCTGCCGATGCAAGGGACATGGGTTCGTGCCCTGGTCTGGGAAGATCCCACATGCCGCGGAGCGGCTGGGCCCGTGAGCCATGGCCGCTGAGCCTGTGCATCCGGAGCCTGTGCTCTGCAACGGGAGAGGCCACAACAGTGACCGGCCCGCGTACCGCAAAAAAAAAAAAAAAATTTAAAACTTTTTAAAAGTTTATTTTTGCTTGATTGTTTTGTGTTTGTTTTGTTGTGTTTTTTCCAAAATAACTTGAAGTTAATATTACCAAGAGAGATTAGGAGTAAAATAAAGAAAACATGGACCATCAGAGTTAATTTTAGTAACAGTCCTGGTCTTAGTAACCATCAGAACGTTTTAGAGACAGAATTTTGATATGGTTGTAATAACCAAGCCAGGAAGATGGAGTTAAGTTGAAAACATAAAGTCAGTTTTTCCACTGAGTCATTTCCTAGAATGAGACATAAATATCCCCAACATTCTTTGCCCTGGACATTAAAATGAATAATTTGAGTGAATATCTCCTGCAGTTGATTAGAGTCACTGCAAGTTAATTGTGCGACATGAAACCTCACACGCGGGGCTCTCAGATGGTAAGGGTACCTCAGAAGGATCACAGAGGGTTCTTGTCTCAGTGCTGATTCCCAGCAACCACTCCCCAGAGAGTTTGATTCAGGAAACTAACGTGGGACCGGGAACTTAACTCATTCATCTGACAAACTGCCTGGTACCCCTCCTGTAGCCAGGGAGGGACCAGGGTCTGCAGAAGCAGTAATCTGTGTGTTACCAGTACTCCAGGTGACCCGTAACCTAGAGGCTCCCAAACCTCACCACCATTGGCTCTTCAGGGCTCCCTGACAAGCCAAGAAGAAATTGGGAAGGGCCAGGGTCTGACATAGATACTGGCAGGAGATGTGCTGCATGCTGTCTAGTCCATTTGTAACCATTCAGTGAGCAAATCAAAAGTTTTAAAAGAAGAGGGGGACTTCCCTGGTGGCGCAGTGGTTGAGAGTCCGCCTGCTGTTGCAGGGGATGCGGGTCCGTGTCCCAGTCCGGGAAGATGCCACGTGCCACCGAGCGGCTGGGCCCGTGAGCCGTGGCCGCTGAGCCTGCACATCCAGAGCCTGTGCTCCGCAAGGGGAGAGGCCACAGCAGTGAGAGGCCCACGTACCACAAAAAAAAAAAAAAGAAGAGGGTACATTGTACATTTGTGGTTAAATTTCATCAACTCCATAAGTGCCTTTACATTAATTGTGTCACTAAGACGTTTATTTCTTTTTTTTTTTTTGCGGTACGCGGGGCTCTCACTGCTGTGGCCCTTCCCGCTGTGGAGCACAGGCTCCGGACGCCAGGGGCCATGGCTCACGGGCCCAGCCGCTCCTGCGGCATGTGGGATCTTCCCGGACTGGGGCACGAACCCGGGTCCCCTGCCTCAGCAGGCGGACTCTCAACCACTGCGCCACCAGGGAAGCCCAAAGACGTTTATTTCTTAAAACAACAGCTAATCCTCTTTATCTGAAGCTACTGGTTTTCCCAAGTCAGCAGAATAACCATACCAATGTTTCTTTTTCTTTGCAAAATAGAATCTCAGACAGCCAGCCTGAGAGGCATGTATCAGGCCCCTTGCACTGCAGTCATCCATTTGTCTTTTGACAAATGAAGGAATCTCAGACCCAAATGACTAGAAGGAAACACGGCTTACATACAGTCACATACTATGTTATTTGTTGAGTCCGTGTATGCAAAAAACTATTTTGAAGCAAGTCACTGATTGATTGGGGTCCGTTTGATTTTGTAACAACGCCACTCTGTGTTCACTGTTTCTCTCTAAATAAAGGACGCTGGTGTGCCTAAATAATCTGGCTGAATAGGAGATTTGCCTATGTCTAGTCCAAGGGTTGGCAAATTATAGCCTGCTGCCTGTTTTTGTAAAATAATAATAATAATATTTGATTGGAACACTGACATGCCCATTCATTTAGGTGTTGCCTGTGGTTGCTTTCTGGCTACAACAGCAGAGTTAAGTCGTTGCCACAGAGCCATATGGCTCTCAAAACTTAAAATATTTACAATCAGACCCTTTTCAGAAAAAGTCTGCCCAAACCCTGATCTTGTCACTTGAGACCACCAGAGTTAGGACTCAGCCAGACAGATGAAAATGCTCGATGTTGACAACGAAGCCATATAAGTCTGTGCAAAGAACTGCTGTGCATAAAAGCAACAGAAGAAATCACACGGAAAAGGTCTACAGATTTTACTATATTTAAAGTATCTTTAAAATTAAACGGACAATAAGGGAAAACATTGCAAAAAAATAACAAAGAAGTTAACGTGCTTGATACCTAAAGAACTGTCACAAATCTGTGGGAAAGCCACCAGCAGTTCAGCAGAACAAACTGAAAAGGAACGGCTACAAGTTGCCGCTTTACAGAGCAGGAAATAGACAAAGCTGAAAAAAGAGTGAAAAGATGTTCAACCTAACTAGTAAATAGTAAAACTAAAAACATAATGAAATACCATTTCAGTTTGGAAAAAACCCTGAGTGAAACAGTGAGTCATATCCAGTCTTAGTGAAGATATGTGGACAAGGTACCCTTGAGCCCTGATCATTTGCGGGGTGGCTGGGGGGATTCTGAAGGGCAGTTGACAACATCTAGTAAGATTACGTACACAGGCCCTTTGACCCCACAATTAAAATTCTTAATGTTCACCTTAGCGAAATACTTGCAGTTGTTCACAAGACTGTACGTCAAAGGCCACACTATAGAAACTGTGCAGCAATTATATAGGATGAAGCAGAAGTGAATGTATTGATGTTGACAGCACTCCAAGATTATTTTCACCCAGAAGAAACAATTTGCAAAGCAATATGTACATGAAGTTACCATTGAGTTTCTTTGAAATCATATTTTTAACTTGTCATGGACTGAATTTTGTCCCCAAAAAAAGACAAGTCCTAACCTCCCAGTACCTCAGAATGTGACGTTATTTTAAAATAGGGTCTTTATCAAGGTAGCCAAGTTAAATGGAAGTGATTAGGCTGGGTCCTAATCCAATATGACTGGTGTCCTTATAGAAAGGGAAAATATGGACACGGAGACAGATGCACACAGAGGGAAGATGATGTTAAGGCACATTGGGAGAAGGTGGTCACGTGACTGGAGTGATCTCCAGGCCAAGGAAAGCCAAAGGTTGACAGCAAACCACAGAAACTGCAAGAGGCAAGGAAGGATCCTGCCCTAGAAGCTTCAGAGGGAGCATGGCCTTGCCAAAACCTTGATTTTGGACTTCCGGCTTCCAGAACGTCAAAACAATACATTTCTGTTGTTTTAGGCCACCCAGATTGTGGTACTTCGTTACAGCAGGCCTAGGAAACTAATCCACCATCCACTCACATCTCCCCGAAAACACCTAGTCAGATCTGGACGGCTTCTACACATAGATACCTGTGTAAGTGCACAGAAAATGATTGACAAGGTCATACACCAACCAGTAATGCGTACCTCTGGGAGGCGTCTGCAAGTGACACATGAGATGGACCTCAGCTTTCCATGCATTATTTGATAATCCAGCAGCTAATATGTGTTAATGTAGCATTTGTTTAAGTGAAAAATTCTCTCTTATAAGGTGAAATGGTGAAGAGCATGCCCAGTGCCCCTCCTTTCTCATGGAACAAGAACCCCTTTTCTGGTCCCACCTCTCCCATCCCAACCATCTGGTTCCAACACGCCATCCACCATTGACTGATCCCACAGATGCCCTTTGGGACCAAGCCAGGTCTACTGGGTCTGAAGGAATCCCTCCCTGTTATGATAGCTAACGACCTAAGCCTTGGACACCCTGGCCTCTGTGTCCACTGCTAGGCAGGGGAAGCAGCTCAAGTGGGACAGAACAAAGCCAGCCTAAGAAAGGAAACAGAAGTGATGGATGAGGCATGTCCGTGAGAACCGGTGGCCTGAAATCCTTGTTTCCAGCTGCTCCAGAAACCACCTTCACCTCTGTGCTCACTTACTTGAGCCAATACTCTTTGTCACCAGTGCAACTTAGAAGTGGGTTTCTGTCACACTCAAAATAGCCCTACACAGAAAGGAACAGGAAAACGTAAGAGAGTAAACATTATACATACAGTTCTAAACATCTGGTGGGAAAATGTTCAGAACCTTTTTAATAATCAAAGGAATACAAATTCCTTTAAAATGGGCTGTCTTTTTTGTTTGTTTTAACTCAGTGGCTTCTGTGCTCTGTGTGTGTGTCCCTGAAAAAACTGAAATTCTCTGATAGCATATTTTATTCTTTTTTAATCTTTTTCTGCATTTCCTAAATTCTTAACAATGAAAATCTATTCCTTCTATATTTAGAAGGTAATTCCCCCTCCTTTAAAAAACAAAAAACAACCTCTTACACAAAATCAAGAGTGAAACATTTAGGACCTAGATACTAAGATATATTCAAAGAAGTCCAAGTATGTGATCACTCACAGGGAAAAAATGAGGAAAGATGAGGGTGACATCATGGTTTAGAGCATATTTTGTCTGGCTTCTCAGCACACCTTAAATGTAGGGTGTTTGTTACTCATCTGGATTGAACAGGCTTGCCGTTGGCATGATTATGTCATATATTTCAAGCCCTTTAGTGTATTAGATCCTGATAACTAACGTCATATCTGCAGCAGTGCTCACCAGTATTCCAAGGAGAGCAGTACTCCCTGAGGAAGGATTAAACATCCCCACCTAGGTGAACTCAGGTCTGGCCCTGTGATTTGTTTCCCCCATGAAGGTGAGAAACATGACATTTCAGGGGGATGCTTTCCAGTGGGGTTGTCGTTTCCCCCCCACCTCCCTATCTCCATCAACCTCAGTCTCCACGTGACTATGGTAGCAGAGGCCTCGGGCCAACTTGCAGTGACATGTAGCAAGAGCAAGAAAAAAGCTGAGTCATCGGGCCCTGGGGTTGTCAGTTAGTTACTGCACCATCACATGGCCTCCCCTCCCTAATGCAGTGGAAACCCAGGGAAAGAGACTACAAAGGATCTTTGGAAAGAAAAGGAAGATTGCACATACTCGATTGCAAAACGTATTTTAACTCTCTGACCTCCTGTTCTATGCTCTTGCTATTTTTACACGCTGCAGTTATTCCTCTTGATATTTCACTAACTTAGCAAAAGGTTCTAGTGCTTTTTGAGCCTGATTAACAAGGAAGCAAAGGGAAAATCTGGGCTGTCTCAGAAGCTTTAACATTTCTAGCACAGCTCATACTCTGCACTAAATTACACTGCTATCAACATAATCAAGCACAAACAAGGCCACATTTCTGTAATACATTACCCAACTCATGATTCCCTCCACCTCCCAGTCTCAGAAGAGACTGCAACGGGAACCACACAAGCAGCTCTGAGTAATTTTTCCCAGATTCATTTTACTCCAGTTCTAAGATGAGTTTAGACCGAATATTTTTGCCTCATGGAAGCTAACTTAAATCATTTCAGTAGATTCAGGCTTAGCTTGTGAAGTGTGCATATCAGGCGACAGAAACGCCCCGGTATTGCATCAGGGATATGCAAATATAAAGAAATAGCCCCTCAAATAACAGTAAGGCAAGAACATTTTTTCATAAAACTTGAGGGAAATCGTGCATGAAAGAAATGCAGGAAAGAGTGAAATTACTTTTAACAAGGTGAATTGAGATCATCGTCTTCTGGAGCCAAGGAGCTTCTCATGAGCTGAGGTACCTTACAATGAAGCACACACGTGTGTGTGCGCGCGCGCACACACGCACACTGACATGCTATCTAAAATGGAGCATTGTACACATGCACGGCCACATAGAGAGGACCATACATGGAGAAATGGACACACACAAGCATGCACACTGTCTTCATTGGAGCAGTGTCTCACACACACACACACCTGGACACGCACCACCTACAGTGGAGTAATGCACACACACTGGAAATACCACAAGAAGTATTTGTATCAAATTGAAATGAAATTTGTAGATTGCTGTGACTTTTTTTAAAAATGCCTTCTCAAACCACTAAGAGCTGCGGCTTTGTCTTATATGTTGATGTAAACATTTTGGGGTTGGGCAGTGAATTTCTGCTGTCATAAAATTTTCAGCAAACTTGAGTCTTGACTTAAATAGGTAAACCACAGTGTTTTATCAACACAAAATTTCCCTGTGGTCCAGGTCAACGTTGCCCAAGATGTTAATCTTTGACAAATTAAATGCTGTAAATTCTGGCTAAGGCATGAAAACACAGTAATATCAAAAACATCAACTCCATATGTAGTTCTTTTAACCACGTCACATGTAGGAGGCTTGGGGTGGGCAGGAATCTACCATTTAATACTGATGGTAGCCAAAAGGACTCCCACTGGCCAACTCGGGGACAATTAGAGCATCCAAAAGAAGAAGAATGCTAATTGATTATAACACATGTAACCAAAACAACAACAACGATTACCAAAAAAAGAAAAAAAAACCATGAGACTCTAATGATGCACAAAAGTTAGGGTACAGAAATCAAGCTCTTCTTCTTAGAGAATTTTGGCTAAGAACTTGCAGAAGACCTCACACAGTGTTAATGTGTCAATTATATCTTAATAAAGATGAAGGGGAAATGAAAAAAGAATAGTTTATAAAAGAAATGATCAAATTAGTAATTCACCATTCTGTAACCAGCAGTGTAGTACTTCAAACAGGAACAGTTAGGGGATGGGTATGAACCTATCTTCACAGTCCCAAAATATCACCCCCCTGGCCGCCATTGACTCATTCCTTACACAGGAAAGAAGGTCCCTGCATGACAAGGATATTGAGTGGGCACAGCCCTAACCAACTAACCAAGCTCAGCAAAAGCAATAAAAAGTCACCTTGAGCATTAGATCCCCTGGTATAACTCAATGAAAGGGACACAGTAACACCTCTTCAGTGTTCTTGCCAAAATTGTCCAACCTGCGTGGAATCATGAGGAGACAGGCAGACAAATACAGACCATGGGACGTTATAGAAGACAACAAGCCAGGACTCTTCAAAAACGTCAATGGCATAAAAGAAAAACTGAAGGCAGACAGACTGTTCTAGATTAAAGGAGATTACAAAGTCATAGCCAAATGCAGGGCATGATTCCTAACTGAATCTCAGACTTTTTTAAAGGCTCTGGAAGCACATTCTGTACTGACATCGGAAGCTCCTAGAATCTACTGAGTGGACACAGGTGTCAGTGGCCAGGCAGGTGTGGTGGCCTCCTGCTGCTATGGAGGCTCACTACATTGGAGGGGCACGGGACAGGTCTGGGGGCAGGCTGCTTTTGTGGTGGCATTTGAGCAAGGCTGAGACAACCTGTCCAGGTGAGACCCCTGGCACTGACCTGCAGGCAACACACTCACACCCACTGCAGCTGAAACACACTCCCTGGCCCTAGGACCCATTAGGGTCTATCATTTTAAGGGGAATTCCCTTGGCCTAGTCCCTTTGGGCTCCTCTAACAAAGTACCATAGACTGGGCAGCTTGTAAACAACAGACATTTATTTCTCACTGTTCTGGAGGCTGTGAAGTCCAAGATCAAGGTGCTAGCAGATTTGGTATCTGGTGAGGGCCTGTTTCCTGGTTCATAGAAGGTACCTTCTCCCTGTGTCCTCACATGACAAGAGAGGAGAGGGAACTCTCTAGTGTCTCTTTTACAAGGGCGCTAATCCCATTCATAAGGGCTCCACCCTCGTGACCTAATTACCTGTCAAAAGCCCCACGTCCAAATACCACTGCCTTGGGAGTTAGATCTCCACATACGAATTTAGGGGAGGACATCAACATTCAGTACATTGCATTCCTGGAGTAGCTTAACACAGTTGCCCCTATCAAAGCCCGGCATTATTTTGTTAGTGGCAGCTGTATTGAAACAGAGATCCCACCAACAATTTCTAAAAGGCAACAGATGATTAGAACTTACTAGACTGGTGATTTGTGCCTCAGTTTATATCACTTGGAAGGCAGTTTTAATGATATACGGTTTAGGGAGAGAATAAAATGGACTATTTTTGAAGGGAGTGTATTACTTTATATTACCAAGTATTTTGTATGTTTTATATTACTATAGATTTTGTATTTTATTACTAAGGGGTAATTTTGATAGTGAAATATATGTAAAGTCCTACATTAAGTGCCCCTTACACAGTAGTATCCGCTAAATTTTACTTTCTTTTCTTCCAGGAGAATATCGAGATCTTTGACAAAGTAATGAAAAGCAAGAGATGGAACAGGTGCCCTCAAATAGGCACTTGTGTACAAGCCATTCATTGGAATCCCCAAAGGCTGTAAGCTCTTAAGTCTGAAAAGTGCACCCCGTCGCCAGCCCTAACCTAATCCCACAGGAGTTCCCAGCTACTTAAGTACTTCAGTTGCAGCGAAATTACATTTACACACCAGTGCCAGAAGGAAAAATAACAATGGAAATGGAAATTCAACTTAAACACTGTCACTGAGGCACATTTCACGGACTGCAAAACTGAAGGGACATAAACTGTTTCCAATTTCCCTCAGCCCTGAAAAGAAGAGCATGAATCAGGTAATAAATCAAACTTTAATTTATAAACTTCTTGGGATCACACTTTCATGGATGATTATTTTACTCCAGAACTACTTCTGAGCCTCCCTCGTCAGTAAAAGAAACATATAAGCACCTCATTTATTTACCAATCGCGACTGATGGCTCTCATTCCCCAGCCCACCTCCCAAAATACATCTGCGCCTGTCACTGGTTTTTTTTTGTTGTTGTTGTTGTTTTAATGTGATCCTGAAAGGTCACATTTCAGGGCATTTCCCAATCACATGGAAGTCAGTTTTTATAAAATTACATCATGCCATGCTCTCAGTAAATAAAACGTTTTAATTGGGTGAGAAAAGGGATTTACTACTTCTATAGCCCTTTGTAAATATTCCTTTCGCTTTACCGGCATGAAAGCCCCCATGTCTGTTGTTTCCTGTCTTTAACATCTGTTAGAGGGAGTTGCTGTTTCTCACGTGGACTGTGGGTGAAGCATGCCCTCACACTTCTGCAGCACTTGGGACACAATGTGTATCCCGGGCCTTCACTGCCTCTGCCGAATGGATGAGAGCTGACCTACTCTTCCCCGTGTGGGTGGGTATCCAGGAGGCTTTGACACAAGGAAGAACCCCCATATGAGTGGCTGCACCTATGCTTTTTCTTCTCCCTTATTAAAAACAAAGCAGTAAACTGTCAACAATTTCCTATTTAGTAGTCAGACCACCTTGAGAAAGATAGGTTGTCCGTTTACAGGTATTTTCTCCCTCTGTCCAAATCATGAGACTAAGAGTCATGTAGATACTTCATTTAAAAATTATAAATAAAAACCCCAAGTCTCTCAAGCAGGGATCAGCAAACTACACCCTTGGGCCAAATAAGCCACACCTATTTTTATAAATAAAGTGTTATTGGCACTCGGCCACATCCATTTGTTTTACATATCGTCAAAGGCTACAAGGTCGGATGAAGTTGGGAATTTTCAACAAAGATCCTATCTGTCTACCACAGAGCTCACAAGAGTCACTATCGAGCCCTTGACAAAACACGTTGGCCAATCCCTGCTTTAAAGCCATGTCGTCTAACAGAAATAGAATGCAGACCACGTATATAATTCTAAATGGTTTAGTAGCCATATTAAAAATGAAAAAGAAACAAGTTAATTTTAATAATATATTTCAGCCCAGTAGATGCAAAATGGTATGACTTCAACATATGACCCAACATTGATACTAAAGTTATTAATGAGAAACCCTTTTTCTTCATATTAAAGTCTTAGGAAGCTGGTGTCTTTTTTTTTTTTCTTCATATGAAGCCTTAGAAGTCTACCTCACATAACAATTCAGACTAGTCACAGTTCAACAGGTTAATAGTCACTTGGTCCCTGTAGGTCTAAAGGGCATGATAAGTGAGAAGAGAAAAGGAAATAAAGAACGAGTTTTTCCATGAAGGCTCCAGCTTCACTCAAGTGAAATGTGAGATAACAGACTTTCTGCTCATTCTAAGTATATCCCAAGCAATATATGGGATGTACTTGATATTAAAACATCGTTCGCTGTGTGTCCAAAATTCACACGTAACTAGGTGTCCTGTAATTTATCTGGCCACCCATTCCTCGGCCCCTGAATTTTCCTGTTTAGTAAAAATTCAAGCGGGAGGCAGCAAAAGGAGGGGATGGTCTCTGATGCCCTCCAGTCAGCTTGGTTGCCTCACCTCATTATTTCATTGATTCTGAAAATTGCTGGTGTGTGCACACTCACTGGCCTGGGAAATCAATTAATGCTAAATTTATCCAGCCCAAGGGCTGCCAGGGGTCATGCAGAAGCCCAGGCTGCACCCCTCAGCACGAGTCAGCAATGCCATCACCCACCAATGAGTCCGGAAGTTGAAACGCAGAAGCAATCTTCCTTTTAAGAAGGTTTTGCTCTTAAAAAAAAAAAAAAAAAAAAAAAGTGTGTTGTCCCACCAAGGCACTAGAAACACCTTACACAGAAAAGAAAGAGTCCACACAAGAGTCATGATAAAAATGGACTACAAATAATTTTTCTTACTCCTGTGCAGGGGAAAAACATATTGACTGTATCCTTTCCGCCTTCGGGGGAAAGGAGGGCAGCCCTTCTAGAAGCACTGAAGTGCAGAATTAGGGAACACCTAGTGAGATGACCAAAGAGTAATTTTAGAACATGAGAGCTGTCTGGGAATCCACATAAAAATCCAAGTTGTGAAAACCAAGCTTCATGTGTTCTGTTTCCTATAGTCAAAAAATTCCGAAAGTATTCTCTCTTCTTAAGGCAGTGGTAACAGGATGAAAATCGGATTGTGTGGAACAGAGTATCGTCTGGTGAGAGAACAGTTCGGTTTGGCAGTCGGGGACTCAGCAGATGAGTGAATTGCTTGGCAACGGCAGCATGATCAAAGCTGTCTACACAATTCGAACAAGTAAGAATAGACCCCAAAAATGAAGGAGAAAATGATCTAGTGACAGCTGCAATTATGCATTTTTTTTTTCATTTGCTCATCTTGAAAAATCATTTGGGAGAAACTTCCTCACAGAAAGAACAGAGAACCTTTATGTCATTCTTTTTCAAATTAACTCACTTGCTGAGCTGAAGATTCGAAGCACTTCATCGATCCGTTATTTAATGATGGCTCAAAAGATGTTTTGTGCAGAATGAGGATTATCTTTCTGTTGGAACAAAAAATTTTTTTTTTAATCGTGTGCACGTTAATATGTCCAAATGAACATCAAACTCCAGAAGACTGAAATAACTCCACCCCATCCGGAGACACCAGAATTTTCAAAGTTCTCTTGTTATTTCAGCTTCTAGCCTCAGTTACAAGTGAAGGCATTAGGAGGACTTGAAAGGTGTCCAGAATCCCGCAGATACTCATCAAGTTCTCACAGGCTCCCTCCATTTGGATCGGTACCATGATTTAGTCTTATTTTCCTGACGTCTTGCCCACTTTGAGATTCCTTTATGCTACAAACCAGAAAGCTCACTCCAAAATAGAAAGCACAAAATGCACTGCAAAAACAACAGCCTGCATCCTGTCCATAGGCTTATAAACTAGTTTTTTCTTCTCTCTGTAGTGGGAGGCCATCAAGAAAGTAGTTCATCAAATTCTCAAATGTATTATTGGACATAAAGATTTCTTTCTCTCATAGGTTTAAAAAAGAGTAGACTGCCAAGTGTCTGCACTTGCAAGCCAGTTTTAAGGTATGCTGTATGCATTCTAGAATTCCTCAGGAAGGTGAAATAAAATCACTGAGAAAGTACTTCATGCCTCTGAACTGTGCAAAGATGGTGAAAATGGTAAATTTGGGGTTGTGTATATTTTACCACAATAAAAATAATTTTTAAATAGAAATATAAAAAAATGGAATAGGGCTTCCCTGGTGGCGCAGTGGTTGAGAATCTGCCTGCTAATGCAGGGGACACGGGTTCGAACCCTGGTCTGGGAGGATCCCACATGCCGCGGAGCAGCTAGGCCCGTGAGCCATAACGACTGAGCCTGCGCATCTGGAGCCTGTGCTGCGCAACAAGAGAGGCCGCAACAATGAGAGGCCTACGCACCGCGATGAAGAGTGGCCCCGCTCGCCACAACTAGGGAAAGCCCTCGCACAGAAACGAAGACCCAACACAGCCAAAAATTAATTAATTAATTAATAAACCCCTACTCCCAACATCTTCTTAAAAAAAAAAAAGGAATAAAACCAAATAGCCATAAAACATCACGCATAACACAGTGTTGATGGCAAGTCTTGGGCCTACATTGCTGGCATCTACCGGATGCCAAATCTGCTTTTCCTTCATGACCTGAAGTTCCAGAAATTCCTCCCCATACTAACCACAGTTTTTGGTCCAACTGGCCATTCAGTCCTATAAGTAAACAGGGCTGTAATTTAAATATGCTGTTGAAACACAGGATTATCTAGACTGTTCAACATCACAGTCCAGTTATTTTGCCCTAAGGTGCAAACAGAATTCCACTTAAATATTACCGTAATAACCAGTTACATCTTCGAATTCCGTGGCCACATTCATAGTTCCCCTTCTGTTGATAGTTAGCAGTAATTTCTGTGTAACGGGAAATTGCACTTATCATTTTCATAAGCGATCAAATTCTTTAATGAAGATTTTTGGGGTTTTTTTTCCCCTACCAACAGGTAACTTAAGAGTAGGTATATTTGGACTTTTTTTTTTAGGATTAAACATTCCATATAAAATTTCACACGTTTCTCATCTACTGCACTGGTTGGCTTTGGGAATGGTATTCACCTCTGTGCTCTATTAGTTGTGGGTCTACACATGGCACTTTGTGGACTTGGAGAAAGATGGGGGAGTCCAGAGGGAGGGAGGGCATTGCTGAGCAGAGACTTAGTAAGACATGAGAGTGGAAGGGACTAAAGGAAGGGGGAGGAATGTGGGTACCCAGCAGAGCAGGTAAGACTGCACAGGCTGGGGAAAGTATTCCAGGCTGAGGAGTTTAGTTTACACCCAGAAGGGAAGTGGGGTACCTACCATTGGATGATTTTAAGCAAGGAGGCATGTAGTGAGGTAGATAGCAGCCCCCAAAATATATGTCCAAGTCCTAACTCCTGACACCTCAGAATGTAACCTTATTTGAAATAGGGTTTTTTGCAGATGTAATTAAGGTAAGGATCTTGAGATGAGATCATCCAGGTTCACAGTGGGCCCTAAATCCAATGACTCGTGTCCCTGAAAGAGAAAGGAAACGAAGGTTCGAAACTCAGAGGCCAAGACTTCATGTGAAGATGGAGGCAGAGATCAGAGTGGTGGCCCCACAAGCCAAGGCAGCTGATGGCCACCAGAGCTGAGAGAGGGACATGGGATGGATTCTCCCCCAGAGCTTCCGGAGGGGCCAATCCTGCTGACACCTTGATCTCAGTCTTCTGGCCTCCAGAACTGTAAGAGAGTACAGCCACCTGTTACAGGTCATTTGTTACGGCAGCCCTAGGAAATGAACACAGATTCATATAATCAGGTTTGCATTTCAGAAACATATTCTGACTTTGGTAGAGGAAAATAGCTTGAACTAAAACGCAGACCAGTTAGGAAGACTGTAATAATCCAGATGAGACCTGAAAAGACCCCGGAGTGTGGCAGGGATGCTGAAGATGAGGTTATTAAGGCAAAGGCCTTTCACAGACATTGTCACACTCGGGGTTGGGGGTGGGAAGTGGGAACCAAGGACAGAGCTACCAAGTGGAGAGAGGGCACACGGGGAGGTGTTACCAGGAAAGAAGGGCAGCTGGACCCCAGAGATGGCAGGGAAGGTGGGCGTGGATGCAAGTAAGAGTCATCATTGCCAAGTTAAGAAATGAATGACTTTCTACCTACTGACCATCGTTAGGCAAGGTCATCCGCTTAGAGTATGCCGAGAAGGGGCTGGGAGAAAGCCGTGTTGTTTCGATGCAGTTAGGCCTGGAGGATGGAATAGAAAAGAGGGGCTCGCAGAATCACTTGCTCTCAGGAGGGCCCAGCTGGGGTTGAAGATCATGATCTGTAGTAACATGAATTCACTCAGTTGTGCAATTTTTCTTTAGCAGCCATCAGCAGCTTGGATGTGGACCAAGGACGGCAGATGGCTGGGCTGATTCAGGATCACGCTTCCGCAAAGAGCAGTACGTAACTTTTCAGTTTGTTTCCAATATGAGCTCTGTTGGACCGATTGACTTGACTTCAGTAAATTCTCTACTGTAAACGTCGGGTACAAAAAATACTCCCTAATGGATACATTGTGGCACTGTCTTCCGCTGAACACTCGGATAGCCTTTGAGAATGAATGAGCTCTAGCTACGCAGACAGAGGAACATGAGGCCTGTAACGGTGAGTGACAGATGTAAGACCCCGAAGATACACGCCGTACGATCCATTAATACAAAATTCATTCTGTTTAAGGGTATAGACGTGGAGTAAAGCTACAGAGAAAAGCAAGGAGATGATTATCCCCAAAGTCAAAAGAGTGGTAACTTGTAGTGGGCAAAGATGGGTGAGGCGACCACTGGCAGTGTTCTCTTCCCTGATGAGTGATTGCTGATTGTTCCTTTTCTATTATTTGGTAAAACATGTATCTTGAATGCATTTTTATGCCCATAGATCATACATCATAGTGAAAGAAGAAAGGAGGGAATCTCTGTGACTCTATAAATAGCATTCAATATCATTTTAATTCTCTACAAAACAGAGGTTAGTTAGTATTCTAATAAGCCAGGATTTTTTCCCCCCAATGGCAAGCATGAGCAACTCAAATTGTGTTTAAAAAAAAAAAAAAAATGCTACCTACTATGGTCTTTCTCTCTCCACTCCTTGGCTTCATGTTTCTCAATGCCTCAGTGCTGTCTTCAGTCTGAAGGACTGATAAAGATGGATTTATAAACAAACAAATCTCTTTGTTAGAAATTCTAGCAAAAGCCCACATCTGGCTGTCCCTAGATCATGGGTCACAAACTTCTGCCTAACCAGTCACTGTAGACAAGGGATTTGAAATGCTGTTTGGCCGGGCCTGGTCTTCAGGTCTGCCCCTGGAGCTTTATATCACAGGGCCTGAGAGTTCCCTAAAGAACACATAGCCGGGGCTTCCCTGGTGGCGCAGTGGTTGAGAGTCCGCCTGCCGATGCGGAGGACATGGGCTCGTGCCCCGGTCTGGGAAGATCCCACATGCCGCGGAGCGGCTGGGCCCGTGAGCCATGGCCGCTGAGCCTGCGCTCCGCAACGGGAGAGGCCACAACAGTGAGAGGCCCGCGTACCGCAAAAAAGAACACATAGCCGTGTGTTCCCTAAAGGAAACTTGACTTGTTTTAACCATAAGGCAGGGGGTGGACATGGGACCAGACAAAACCCACCAGTGTCCACTACAGATATATCCACCTTTCTTTGGTGCTGTCACCAAGCAGCAATTTCCTTTCATTACCTACTCCTATATTTCAAACACTTCCTTTCCAGCCCTCTCCCAAATAAAGAGCAAAGGCAAACAAGATAAGCAAAATACACCGGAAAACACCCAAGAATTTAGAAGGGAGCAAAAGGACTGAAAGAATGAGTGATGCCATTTTCCCCAACCTTTGGCCTGTCATTAATTACCTAACGGAACTTTGAGTCAAAGCTTTGCATCAGCCCAGATATATAATTGCTAGTGACTTACTGGCGGTAGATTCGTGCTCGCATGGTGCAACAGGTTAGAATTGTTCTGCTTGGCAGGACAGTGAAGGGTGCCGGATTGACCCAGCTCCCTCAGCTTCGCCCAGTGACCAGCAACTTCTGCCCCAGAGCCTCAGGAGACAACACAACTCACCGCGCTCCTTGAAGTGCATATAGGGGGAAGGTCAGCAGTGCCCTGGGAGCGTCCAGGACAGAATGGATTTCCCCAGAGGCAAAGGACAAGCTGCCTACCCGTGACCAAGCCAGCCAGTGCTCCAAGACCATTTCAACACAATCACAAGCAAAAATGTCTCCCGAATTATGTCTGTGGTTCACTGAATCCTCTCTGCTTCTGCCGACACTGCCAACACTGAACTGCAAGGCTGATCTGTGCACGTTTAAAAGCATCCTGAGATCACCAACCCCTTCCAGTCACCCCTGCACTGGAATCAAGTGTTAATGAAATCCCTTGAAACAGAGCTCCAACAGACTTTTTAGCCTTAGGACATCTCCTTCTTGAGAACGGCTTGAGGAAACCAGCAACATCAGAACATTCACAGCCGCGATATTTCTTCCCAATTACAGCAAAGAAGAAAGACAAAACCGTCTCTTTTCAATAGTTACCAGTAATCATTTCACAACAAAAGGCTTTGTGGTTTCTGGTACATACGATCAATGAAGATTAAATTAACATCTTGAAAATCCACATGATTATTCCACAGATATACCTTAGGCTCCCTCCTAGGTGCCCAGCTCTCTAGCAAGCTCTGGGGACCCGAACATGAATAAGATACAACTCCTGTCAAAAAGATATTACTCGGGAATAATTCACCCCTAGCGGCATATTCAGGTGACACACAGGCTGCGGTGAAGGCGCGCAGGGCCCGGGTCTGGTAGTTTGCAGCTGCCCTTGCACCACCCACGGGCAGGTCCCTCCCTCCTCCACCCACTTCTGCCTCCAGACTGCACAGCCCAGGTGCCGAGAGACCACAGGGCACCCCTAGGCCAGGGTGCAGAAGGGATGGGAGTGCCTTAGCCATCCTCTCTCCCTCCTCCTGTGTGAAGCCCTCAGTCCTATTAGGACCATAGTTGTGTCCTCCCCAAAATTCGTAAACTGAAATCCTCACTCCCAATAGGCCGGAACATGACTATATTTGGAAAGGGGGCCTTTAAAGAGATGATTAAGTTAAAATGAAGTCATTAGGGTAGGCCCTAACCCAATAGGATGGGTGTCCTTATAAGAAGAGGAGATTAGGACACACGCTCGCAGAGGAAAGATCACGTGAGGACACAGGGAGAAGACGGTGGCGTCTACAAGCCAAGGAGAGAGGCCTCAGGAGAAATCAGTGCTGCTGACACCTTGATCTTGGACTCTGGCCTCCGGACTATGAGGAAATAAATTCCTGTTGTTTAAGCAACCTTGTCCGTGCTGCTCCGATATGGCAGTCCCGGCGAAGCCAGTCCACTGCGCTGTGGCCGGAATGCAGAGACCATACATACAGAAACTCTCAGGTTCATAGGATGCCTTTTTTTTTTTCCTTCCCAATTTGCAAAGCCCAGACAGTTGAAATGCCAGACACTTCTTGCTCTTTAGACTGAAATGGTATAGCTTACTAAACCCAAACATGTGCTACGCCCACGACGACCCATCCCCCCCAAAAAAACTTACACGTGGCAACCAAATCCTGGCTTCTCCCTCATGGCTCCCCCTTCTTCCTCTCTCAGACAAGTCCCCAGACGATTTTAAGACGTTGCATAACCTGGCTTGGAAGAAAGAGCCAGTGGAGCTTTTACTGAATCTGCCTTCACGTGACGGCAACAGATTGTGAACTATACGTTTGCCAGTTTTCCCCCGTGTCAGACCATTTTTAAGTTTTGTGTGCACAGAATGGCATTTAAAGGCCTAAAATATCTATAGCCCACGAAGTTCACATAACGTGCGCAAGAACAGCTGATGCAAAGTTGGGGTGGGTTTCGGGTTTTGTTTGGGGGAGGCGGCGGCGGCTTTTCTGGTTGGTTGGTTTTGTTGTTTTGCTTTGGGGCTGAAGGCGGGAGCAGGGAACAGGAGGGAACCGAGTTACAGACAGCTATTTAGGAAAGTCCTCTCTAGACTAGAGGGGGAAGGGCTCAGGACTACTGGGGCTGGCGGGTGAGCAAGCCTGGGGTGGGGGTGGGGGGTCCCTCTATGATGACCTGGCAGGCAGCTCCGCTGCTGGGTCTCAGGGCACCCAGCCTCCACGTTAAACCCACCCCCTCTCAGTCTGTGAACAAGTGGTTGTTTTAAAAAAAAAAAAAAAGTTTTTTTTAAGCAGACTTCCTGTTATGTTCAAGGAAGGCTTGGGCCGTTTTATTATTAAGCAATTTTCTTTTTAAGTTTAAAAAAAAAAAGGCCACATTTCCCCTCAGACTAAAATCTGCCTTACTCAAGTATCCATGTTTTAAATCTCATATTTTCTTAAGCCCTTAATTAAGCCTTCCAAAAGCTCGGCTATGTTTAATTTGCATTCCGAAACAGAAAATCTAATGTGTTTTAACATTGTCTGCTTCAGCTGAAAAGGAAACTGTAAATTTATACAGTCTGGCTTTAAAAAAAAAAAAAATTGGCAATTGCATCCTAATGAGTCTCTGGAATGGGGTTCCAACGCCCCTGTCCTTAGCCTTCCGTCCCTCCTCCGTCCTCTGCTCCCTCCTCCCTCCTCCTCTACTTTCCCTCCCCCTCCCCCTCCCCTCCCCCTCGCTCCTCTGCTCCCTTCCCCCTCCCCCTCTACTTGCCATCCCCCATCCCCCTCCCTTCCCTCTCCTCCCACCCCTCTGTTTCACCTCCCATTCTTCACCTCCCCCTGCTCCCTTCGCCCTCCACTCCTTCCTGCTCGCCGCGACCACCTTCCCGCCGCAACTGCAGGCTCCCCCCTCCTCCTTCCATCTCCCCTCCCCCATACTCCTTCCCCTCCCCCATACTCCCTCCCTCCGCCAGCCACTCGCGGCGGGGGAGGGGCGAGCCTGGAAAGGTCACGTGGCCTCCTCGGCCTCCGGGACGGGGGAGGGGCGGCGGCCGAACCTGTTCTTTGTTAAGAGGTCAACGCCAGCGCCCAGCGCCGCCAGGAAGGAGTTACCGACGACCTTCGAAGAGCGGCGCACTCGCAGAGGCGCGCCCCCCCCCCCCCCCCCGCCGTCGCCCCTCCCCCAGGCCTGCTGGCCCTGCTCTCTCTAAATCTTCTGCTCCCAAAACACTGCTCGGGCTCACAGTTTGCTCCCGGGGATCCTAGGGCCTTTCGGGGCGGGGAGTGGGGTCTGCGGAGACACGGGAAAGGGACAGCAGAGGGGCTGGGCCGCGGGGGAGTGGCGGCCGGGTCTGGGGATAGGTGGATGCGGGGGGGCCAAGGGGGAAGGTCCTGGAGGCCGGGGGTGCTTTGTGGTAGCACTGGGGGACGGAGGTGGAGGATTTAAGGAAGGGAAAAGCCACATTCACACGTTTAGGGCTCTCCGTCCTGTCGGTGGACGCAGGAGGGTTTCTCTGAATTTCTGCTGAATGTCAAAAGGGTGAAGTTCCGCTGCACAGTTTGAGAACCGCTCCCCACTACCCAGCCCTATAATTAAACCCCCAGTAGGACCGCGCGGGAGGCTGGGCCCTGGAACTGCTGTGTGCTGCCTGCCTAGTATCGGACGCCCCATAAATGTAACCCCAGAAGCCTCTGGTACGGTATAGTGGCGAGAGGGTTCGCAGAGTTATCGGAGACGGTCGGGTTCATTACTAGGCCTCCTGATGAAATGTTTGCCACTTTCCTGAAACTTTACCGCTTAGATGTTAAATGATGTTTACTCTTCCTCATACAAAGCGAAGCATAGCCAACTTTCTGTCCAGGAAAATAAAGATTCCCAGAGAAAACCGGTGTTACTGTTTGCGTGCATGACATGCCTGTCGTTTATCTCTGCAGAAAAAAATGTTCCATCCAGACGGAGTTGAGGGTAGCGGGGAGGTGAATAATAAAATGGGGCTCGCACTGTTTAAATAGCTTAGCATTCTGATTTGGTTACCTAGCCTTAAAAATATTTTTTTAGGTCACTAAATACTTTTTAAAGGCATACTTTTAATGACGGCCTAAAATTCCAGTGTATGCATTTTGTTTTTTGTTTTTTGTTTTTGTATGCAGTTTTAATTTCCTTAATGCAGAGCATTCTTCTTGTTCAACCCTAAGGAAATGTATCCTAAATTACCTCCTTGTGTAGTTATACAAGTAACTTTCTTTACCCGCAACCCACAGTGCAAAAAAAAAAAATGGTTACAGTTTCCTCCTGCCATGGATAAGTGTTTTGACTGCTTGCTTGGGGATTATTTGGAATTCCTATTTGAAGCTTTCCAGTGTTAAAGGTAGAAAAAACATTGGCAAATTTTCCAAGCCAAGAGCTGCTTCCTGTCCTTTTGAGACCTCAGATCAGAGAAGAGGTGGGCCTGAAGGGGGAAAAGGGATGCTTCAGGTGACTGGAGAGAACGAAAAATACCCCAATACCCTGGTCTTGGAAGGATGTGGGATGGGAAGCTCTCTGTCCCAAAGCACTGCCTGCCACGTTCCCTGGGATATCCAGCAAAGCCGAAACGTTCATGGTGAGGAGTGGAAATTTTCCCTCAGTTGTATTCTGTTAAATACACAGTTTCTGTGAATGTACACATGCACATTTTAGGGGCGTGGTGGATATCACTAATTACATATAAATTGAATGACTTTGAACGCACAAAATTACGTGGTAGGGCAAGGAGGCATCACAGAGAGAAGACATCAGTCCCCGCCTGGTAATGACAAACTTCTCAGGCCTGGGAGACATCGGGGTGATGGGTTTGAATGATTCCCTCTTTTGGTACCCATCACACGGACTTTGTAAGCAAATTGTTTCCCCAAGTTATTCTTTCCCATGCTGCAACATGGACTGTGAAAAGAAGAGATGTGAGAAAAATGCACAGCCTTTCATTTCACGAAGCAAGACCCCTCAACTTGTGTTCTATAGTCGAGAACTAATTCCAGAGGTGTCCTTGTATCTCTGCAGAACACTCACGTGGTGAATTTTTTGTTCTTTGAATCGACAACTTTGGTGTGACCAGTCGTAAATAGCCACCCAAGAGGAAAGAAGACACACGTCCACACAGACTCCTAAAACAGTGTTCACGGCAGCATTATTCAGAGAAAAACTGGAATCACCCCAGATGTCCGTCAGCAGCTGAGTGGATAAACAGAATGTGGTCTCTCCACACAATGGAATGTGAGTCAGCCATAAAAAGAAATGAGATACTGATGCGTGCTACAGCGTGGTTGCAACTCAGAAACGTTATGCTGGGACACAAAAGGCTGCCTATTATTTGATGCCATTTCTGTGAAATGTCCAGGAAGGATTAACCTGCAGAGACAGGAGGTAGCTGAGTGGTTATTGCCAGCTATAGGAGGGGAGAGATGGGGAGTGACAGACGATGAGTGCCGCGTTTCTTTTGAGGGTGATGAAAATGTTTTAAAACTACATTTGTAGTCATGGTTGTACAACTCAGAATATACAAAGAAATAACAACACTGAACTATACACTTACGGTGGGTGGATTTTATGGTATGTAAATTGTATCTCAGTAAAAGAATTTTTTAAGGCAGTAATAGAATGCAATTTTTGCAGACACTGTCTCTAAGTGAAAAGGGGCCTCTAACACAGACCTGTTGAAGACAGAGTATCTTCAAAATAAGCCACCCTGACACTAGCACATGGTAGAGCAACTCTGTGTCAGACACTGGCTTTTTCTTTGAGGTGTTTCTCTGTGACCCTGATCCTACCGGGTCTGAGCCCTAATCACTCCGTGTATACACTTGGGCTCGGTCCTTCTAGTCTTTTCTGTCTTCCTGCATTCTGCCCGAGGAGCCTTGTGATGGTGTGCTTGGCCGCCTCTCCCAAATGCCCTACAAAAGACTCCATGAATTGCTCTCACGGGAGACTTATACAGTTAACCCCTGATTCCTGAGGCTACAGTGCAGGGTTTCCTCCAGCTATAACCTCACCACACTTAGCTGAGCTCTTTTATCTTTCCTTCTCTCCAGATAGGAAGTGCGCTCCTGACCATCCACAGTCAGAAGCACATTTCCCATCGAACCCCAATGCTCATGAAATCACCCTTACCCATGCCATGTGTGACAAACTGTAACGTTCTTGTTTATCCACTTCCATTTCATTTTTTCAATGCTGGTCACCACCTACTCCATTGAATTCACAACTATCTAATTATAGGAGTGACCCTCCCCAGTTCAGAAAATATAGATCCACGGGGGTATTAGGCAATATATGCAGACCTTTTGGTTGTCACAGATGGGTAGGGGGTTGCTCCTGGCATCTAGTGGGTGGAGGCCGAGGATGCTACTCAGCATCCTACAGTGCCCAGCAGAGCGCCCACAGCGGAGGACGACCTGGCCCCAGATATCACAGTGCCAAGGCTGAGAAACTCTTCGCTCGGCTTGAGCGAAGTAAACAGCAGGTGAGGATCTACTAAACAGGTCTTGTAGTTAACTCTAAAGCAAGGCTGAAGGAGAGCCCTCCGCAACGGACGGCGGTGACCTCGTTCCTGCCTCTCCTTTCTACTTGATGTACGTCAGCTTCTGTACTGCTAATCCAGTGCAGACAGTGTAGGTCCCCAGGTGACTTAGGCTCGACCCGTTATCAGTATTTAGCTGAGGGCTGGTTTGCGCCCGGCGGATTTGCACAGGCCTCGATCAACCTAACCCGTGTAGGAGGGTATTGTATCCCGGTGAGCCCCATTCAAGCCCCCTAATTTGAACCAGCTTCCTCCGCCAGGGGTTGGTCCCCAGGGGAGTGTGGGTCTTTGTTATTTGGGCCTAAGGTTGCTTTGCGTTGCAGTGTTCTGAAATGAAGGCCCACTCTGCCCGTACCACGGCCTCAGAATGACACGGGCCTGGCTCCGCCCTCCACGCGCCTTGGCTGCAGGAAGCGTCCGGTGTTGGGCCCTCCTCCTGCCATGTGGCTTCTCCGCTCACATCTGCCTCAAGCCTCCCCCACGCGGCCCCCCATACTGCCCTGCCTTCTGCTCCTGTGGAAACTTCCAGCTCGCCAGCCCCACCCTAACTCTCCTTCTTTCTCACCTGAGAACCCAGGAACCATCCATGAGGCAGCTCGTGGGCCTCCACTCACCTCCACACCTAAATCACATGTTCCCTAAACTTTAAAAACGCCTACTGCTGGAAACCTACCCCCAGAGATTTGGGGTTCTTTGGTCTGGGATGTGGCCCACCCATCGGAATTTTTTAAAGCTACCTGGAAACCCAAAGGGGGAAAACAATTTTTTTTTTTAAAGGAGAGTTCCAAGATTACCTAGTGGTTAGGATTCCGGGCTTTCAGGGCCAGGGGCCAAGGTTCAGTCCCTGGTTGGGGACCTGACATCCGGCAAGCCACGTGACACGGCCAAAAAACACAACTACTCGGAGAGGGTCATGTGTAGCCACGGTCGGGGCTCTCCTTCCCCTCTTCTCCCCCTTTGCTGATCCCCAGTGCGCCGCTGCATTTCTTCACTTTGTTCCCCTTAGAACCACTTGGAGAACTCTGGGTATCTCTTTTGGGGGATGTTTTCCTGTGAGTTAATATTCTGAATTTGGACTCATGGAGGCTTCTCCTAGGAAAGAAATAATGCTAGATTATTGCTGGGGGAATGGAACTCAGGAACATGTTTTGAAAAATATTTTTTTCAGTTATGTGAACTCTGACACTGTTGGCATTTGGAACTGGATCATGCCCTGTGCGTGGTAGGGTGTTGAACAGCATCCCTGGTCTCCACCCACCAGATGCCAGTTCCACCCCCTGGTCCTACCTGTGACAACCCCAATGTCTCCAGACACTGTACACAGCCCCTGCGGGGAGCAAAATCGCCCCAGTTGAGAACCACTGATGTAAGAATATACAGAAGTATGTTTCTGCTTTGCTGATTTTTAACTACGTTAAAAAATATACCTTTTCAAAATATTTTTCAATCTTATTGAATGCCAACAGCACTTTGTTTTGTCGAGGTGGGAGAGAGAGAGCGTCATGCCCATCCTCCCGGGTACCTGAAGAGGAAAGCAGGAACAGACCTGCTGGAAGAAGAACGACCTGGAGCTGGGCACATAAATCAGTGGGAGGCAATGCGTTCAGTGAAATTAGCAGAGGCACGGCCTGGCCTCTTCTGTCTCCCGACCGCCGCCCAGGTTCAGGCGCTTGCCTTGCAGGAGTCCACAGAGCTCCCACTGCTGATGGGCCCAGGGCACCTCCTGACTTCCGTTCTGCCTTCCATCCAGGCCAGTGCAGCTTCCTCTCTCTGGGGATCACGGGACCCCTTCCCTCTGCGAAGCTGCGCCTTCACGCACTGTCAGACACCAGAAGAGCTGCCTGCAGTCAGGAACGAGATGTGGCCGGGTCGAGAACCGTTTGTCACTTCTGCATGATGGGGCACCATCAGGCCCAGCGCCCCCCAAGCTTGTGTCTGCACACAGCTGTACCGGGGGCAACAGATAATGATGAGGCTCTTTCCAAACCAACAGAGCATCAGGGGAGTTTTTAACATTTTGCAACATCTCTAGAACTATGTTAGGAATTTCAGAGGAGACACTGGCCCTTGGATTCTCTCCTCCTGAATTGTTTGTGGGGAAATGAGCCACGCTGTTTCCCGTTCTCGGACCTGCGTGCAGCACACTGCCATGTAAAGACGTGTCCACGTGTGACTACACAGCCGCTGCACAGGGCGTGGGGCATGGCGTGCCAGGGAAATGCAGGGGCCTGTGTTCAGAGGCAGGACAAAGGAAGTCTCCTGGCTTCTGCCGTCTCTCTTGACCTGTCTTGGTGTTTTTACCTTCAATGTCACGCTGCTTCGGGCACTGCCACTCACAGGGGGTCCCACACAGGTGCTGGGGTACCGTGACTCAGCAAGTGGGGCACGTCTGATGACCCCAGCCGCCGCCAGGCACGCGGGGCAGAGGGCGGCATCAGTCCTGGGTGGAGACGGGGAAGTGGGCTGCAGAGAGCCCCCTCCCCGGGGAGCCTCTCGGCCCCAGCTCCGTGCTCCGTTATCCTTGGGCTTCACTTTCAAGTCCCACACTCAAAGATAAAATTATTACAGCTGTCCATATGGCAGTTTCAGAGTATTAAACCCCAGACCAGGACCCCATGTGAGCACGGGGCCTTGTGCCACTGAAGTGTCACACAGCCATGAAGCTGGCCCTGCCTACCCCTAAAGTGTCAGCCAGGCTTTGACATGACTAAGTAAAGGATGAAGAAGACATTTTCCAAATCACAAGATGATGCAATAACCAGTTGCCCAAATAATTCGTTTAATTAGAAACAGAATCAGCATTCCAAGCACTTCTGCTCTTCTCAGTTGCCAGATTCTTTTTTCTCATTGTTAGTCTCTATACAGGGAAAACATACAAGGTACTTTTTTTTTTTAATCAGCCTCCATTCTTGGCGTTCCTGGCATGTATTTCTTGATTGATTTGTAAAACAGCCAAAAAAGAACTGAGGATTTGTTGTGGCCAGAATACATACATTTCACAAAATCCCTTGCTCAAAGTATAATGAAATCACTTGCCAAGCCAGGGGGCTAGGTTATAAAACACCCCACAGTAAGATTTTTAGGAGTGTTAATCTACTAAGCAGTGTGGAATAAGTAGGAAGCGTGATGGTAAAGGATTTTCACCAGAATCTGTCACTTCTCGGCCGGGGTTTCTTGGCATGGAGACCTTGAACCTTCTGCCCTGGAATTTGCCCAGCCCCAAGGACCAGAGCGACCAGAGCTCCAGGGCTGACATCCTGGGCATCTGCCTTTGTAACAACCGCCCCAGGTGGTCTGACGCACCCACACTTGGAGAAGCACTGCCCAAACGTGTCAAACGTGGCTCTGACTGGCCCCAGGCAGTCGTGAACAGCACACGCTCCTCCTAGAAGTGGGACGAGCCCCCTCGTGTTCTAGCTGCTGTGCTTGTTCTTAGACATCCTTGGCGGGAATACCAGGCCACAGACACATGGCATCTAAAGGCATCCCCAGCTGCCACAGAGGTGCGGAGTCATGCAGCAAAATTCTGAGGCCGTGGGTGCCGGGATCCTGGCCCTAAACTCGCCTCTCCAGCCGTTCTGGGTTCAAGGAGCACATGCAGGGGCTGCTTACACTGCTTCATCCTAGCTTCTCCACCTCCTGAATCAGACACCCTTTGTGTCCTTCCTGTCTACAATCCCGACCTGCGATAGGAGGGAAGACTCCAAGCGCAGATACCTTATGCTCGGGAAACACATGCCTGTCTTCTTAGGAGGTGAGTTTCTTAAGAAATCCTCCACCTGTGAAATGTTTTTGTTATATTCTTGAGACAGAAACCTGCCAATTTGGTAAATTCTTTCTTAAACAAGATTCGTTATCTGTAGCTCTAAACATCTTTCTTTTGGGGGGAAGGGTAATTAACTTGCACTGGACAGGATGGACATTTGCTCCCATTTTTGAGTGTCCAGAACCCTGTCTTCTGGTCACGTTTGCCATCCTCCCAGCCATGCATCTGTCACCTCCAGGACACTCCAGGAGAAGGAGCTGGTCCTTGTTCTATCAGCACATCTGCTTTTGGAAGGATCCCATCTGGCAAAACTTCGTCTTCTTTCCCCGAAATTTTTTGCCACAAGAGATGTGTTGATTTCATTTAAACAACGAATATACTGTAAAATACAAGAGGCCAGGAGCCCTAAATGCAAAAGAAAAAAAACTTTAGGGTAAAATAGGAAGAAAATAAAGAGATTATATCGATAACTTCTGAGAAGCTTTCATAAATTCTGCAAGATGGTGATAACGGTCGACAACCTGGCAAGTGTTTCGGGGAAACGAACAGGAAGCGAAACCCACTATGTGCATCACAGAGCCAGCATTTCAGTGTGTAAAGTCCCTCAAGCCTTCGGGGTCCTCAGAGCCATCTTGTAACCTACACACTCCATGGAGATGATACCCTCACCGCCTACATCCCATCCTCCAGCACAAGACTTCCTGGAGGATCTAATGGGGACAAAGCTCTGAAACAAAGAAACGAACCAAGGGTGGGAGGGGCAGGAACAAACTTGGCTCTTCCCCAGAGTCTCTCAGGGTGACTGGTCTTTCTTTTTCTCTCTTATCCAGCACCCTGCCCCCGCCCACCTCCCCACCCCCCACCCCACCCCCACCCCCGCTTCTTGTTCTCCATCATTATTTTGAGTCAGCAAAGAGGAAGTGTCAGGGCACTCCGCAGGAACGCTCCTGATGGTGTACCTAAGGAAAAACGGCAACATCGCTCCTGTTTTTTTTACTCAGAAATCTGTGTTTGATTGGAGGATGCACTGTTCAAAGCAGAGAACTCCTTGGAGATTCTCCGGATGAGAAAGAGACTCATAGTAAACCAGTTCAAGGTCAGGCGGATGGGGTTTTTTTGGCTTGGTTTGGCAGCGCAGCTCCCAGGCTCTCCGGTACACCAGGGCGTGCCTTAGCTGGATGTCTGCACAGAGAGTCACTTTTCATAAGGATCTGAAGGTGCAGGGGAGAGCCAACCAGGGACAGCTGCCAAAAATAGCCGACTTCCAGGGCTGCAGAGAAACTGCAAGACCAGCGTAAAAGGACCCAAGTCACACCAACTAATCCATCGATGCGAAGCCAGGGGGCTAGGTTATAAAACACCCCACAGTAAGATTTTTAGAAGGAGCGTTAATCCACTGAAATGTGCATTGGGCTGCAGTTCAGCCAGCTGAAAGGAAGGTGCAATTCAGAAACTCAGCAAGGTGCATCCCCAGTAGAGAACCACTAGAGTAAGATGACTAGTAGAGCAAACCGGCCCGGATGGCACCAGGAGACAGTCCGGTTAGTCACTGGAGTGGGGGAGGGGAGGTTGTGCTTCACGCAGTCCTGTAGCGACCCAGACCTCTTCCATCTTGGGCTCCGCCGTCCGCCAGCATCTGCATCCTGCAGTCTAACAGGGAAGCAGAGAGAGAGCATGGGGCAGTCAGATGGGGGTTCCCGAAGCAGGAACGTAGCAGCCGTAGAGCAGCACTGGCAGCAGGCCTCATAAACCTGCAAGGGAGGTGGAATGCCGGCTAGCTTCATGCCCCGAAGAAAACAGAAACTGTAATGGGGTTTGAAGAGCACGTGTATTCTCTATCAGACATAAGTGCTTGTCAGGGTCCGCTGTCCCTCTAAAGAAATCTCTGGACAGATACGCACCGACCCAGGCATGGAAACAGTGGGGGAGGGGAGCTGGGTGTCTGAGAGTCGTGAGAGGGCAGGAGAGTTGCTCTCCACTATTTAGACGTTTTGAATTGTATATGCATGTCTACTACTAAAGAAGAATGAATTTTCGTTTCAAGTCCTCGTTAGGAAAATAACGAGAGCTCAATGCACACAAGCCCCAAAAATGGACATAAACGCTTCCACAGGTGAATATAAAACTGCCTGTGTTCTTGAAGACCAGAGTTCTGTCTTCTGAGGGGATTAAAGACAGAACACTTCAGATTCCGTGAATGTGAACAGGCTTTCACCAAAGTCGATTATATCTGCCTCTTTCAGTCAGTCTCCTGTCACTTCCATAGGAAACAGTTCTTGATTACTTTCAGAGTAATTGGGACGAAAATGTGTCTCTGTGAAAACATATTATTAAAACAGCTCAGGATGATTTTAATCTAATTCATGATTAAAAAAAACAATTTCATATGAATTTCCTCTATTCCATTTTAAAAGGTTTTGCTCTAATAGCCATTCCTGTTAGGATTGCTAAACATATTTTACTTAATGTTCATAAACAGATACGCAATGTAGAAAGGTTCTTACTGGAGATTCACGATTTTTATTGAAAGAAAATCCTCCACTAGAACTTCTGCACATTCTCTTTCTTCCCTGTTCGCTTACAGAATGTAGATCCTAGGAGATAGTAACATTGTTTGGGGGTGTGATGTTTTGTTGCTCTTTGTGGTATTTCCTGATAAGCCCTTGCTGGAGGCCCTTTTAATTTAAAAAATGCCTCTGAACACTGCTGTTTTGGAGTAGTTAGAAAATAATTTTCAGGTGGCTACTCTTGTATGCTCACTAGATTAAAATTTTAGATCCTTTAGAATATTTGTATCAGTCAGTTTATTCTGCATAACAAACATCCCCAACACTTAATGACTGAAAACAACCACCATTTACTTAGCTCATGATTCTTTGAGCTGGATTCAGGTGAGTAGCTGGACTCAGTCTTGGCTGAACTCAGTTATGAATCTGTAGTTGGCTTCCAGGTGAACTTGAGACTGGCTGCTGAGCAGATGGCTTGTCTCTGCTCCACATGGTCTGCCACCCTCCAACAGGCAAGGCAGACCTCAAAGAGAGAAGTGGGGTGTAAGACTCTTGACACCTAAGCCTGGAACTCACACATTGTCCCTGCTGTCACATTCTGTTGGCCCTAGCAAGTTATAAAGCCGGGCCAGATTCAAAGGAAGGGAAAATAGGTTTGACCTATTGATGGGGGTCCTTGCAGAGGGGTATGCATGAAGGTAGCAGTGAAGGATCATGGCCGTTCTTACAATCTGCAATAGTATTTATTTCTATTTTCCTAATCACATTCTCCTATACGGAGGTTTTAAAAATCCAAGCCTGTAAAGAATGGGGTAAAAGAGTTGAAAACCAGAAATCTCCATTGGATTCTGATTAGACACAAGCCCTGAATGGAATGTCCTGAATGGGCATTGTTTTTAAACTTTGAAACGTCTGGCTACATATCTGTCCTCAAAATATAACCTTGAACATCAGATTCTTAAGTTGCTCCCAAAGCTACCTGTTTTCTTGCTTGGTAAAATAATTACCCGTCTCCTGCAGCAGTGGAAAATCACATATGATCATTGTAGAGATAGTGGGTGTTACGGCAATAGAAAAAGATGTTGATTTGATATAAGGTTTACGTAGCTAAAACTCACGGATGTTGAACAAAACAGCCTCATTATTTTTGTATTCCGTTCAAAATGCAAAGGGTGGTGGGGAAGGAGAGGCAAGCCAACTTTAATAAAAGGAAAAGGACAAAAACGCAGTAAAAGAAAATCATTAATGTCTTGTTCACGAGGAGGAGGCATTAACCAAGAATAATGAAAAAAGACAATTGACAGCATGGTCCCTGGTGAAAACCATGCTGCCGCCACAACTAAAACCGACCTGGAGCTCAGAGCCCCGTTCTCCCTCCTCCCACCCTGCCACCCTGCCAGGTCCCACCCTGCCACCGCCTCCCAACCCTTCACAGGATCGTGGGTCCACTCTCCACACATGCTATGATTTCCTAAAACATCACAAGGAGCTGGGGAGGGCACCCCCAAACTATTTCCTTACATTTGTTTTTATTGGCAGCACATTTCCAAGGGGTAAAAATACCCATTCCCCCTCACCCCCAATATCTTTGGTGTTAAAATAAGAAGAAATGGTTTTTTGAGGTGGTGGGACAATTACACATGACTGTGTTGAAGGCATAGACCATCGAGCAGACTAAAAGTATCTGAAGGAGAAGCCAGGTACAGTGAAGAAATTACATCATGAACCTCTGAACCAGTATGTCCTTCCTCCTTTTTCTTTAGTTAATTTAATAAACAAGTTACTGAGCATTTAAAATGAGAAAGGCATTGGGCTAGTTGTGGGGGAAGCATAGAGATTAATAAAACATAGCTCTTTCTCTCGAGGAGATTATAACTTACCAGGAAAGAGAAGCACTTACTCAGTAACAGTAACAAGAGGTTGAAGTAAACATAATCCATCCTCGTTATTCATGGATTCTCGGTAGAATTATTTATTGAAATCAATACTCATGGTGCTTTCACAGTCATTCAAGGCCATGTACACAATGGTGAAAATTTTTTGGTTGCTTGACAAGCATGTTCCCGGCTGAGGTTTTTCACACCCTATTTAGTACCAATGTTTTTTGCCCTTTGTGCTTTTTATTGATGATTTCAGCATTTAAAATGACCCACTAATGCTGAAGCGCTGTCTAGTGTCCTAAACATGAGAAGGCTTATGGAGAAAGTACGTGTGTTACACGAGCTTCCTCCAGACATGAGTTATAGTGTTGGCCGTGAGTTCAGTGTGCATGAATCAATAGCATTTATTAAATAAGGTGTCTATACACAGGAACACGCATACAAGAAGCTTATGTACTGATGAAATGAAATGTTGCGAGCAGAGGCTCACAGGAACCTAACCCTGTCTTTCCCCAGGAGCAGTGGTTCCGTCTTCACTCATAGTGTTCATGGCAACCTTGTACAACATCACTACTGTGAATAATGAGGATCAACTGTTTGTTAAATGAATGAGTAAAAGGATGTGTGTCACAGAGGGACAGCTAAAACGCTTGGATATTCCGAGACAACTTCCAGTTGAAGGAAACCAGAAGAACTCTTTGGAGGAGGAAGCATACCAGCTGAGTCTTGCAGACTGAGTCAGCTGTGGATTTAAAAAGTTGGTTACGCACACCCTGCAGGATGGAACAGCACGGACAAAATCATAGATGTGGAAAACCCTGGTATGCGTCCTGCTTACAAGCACAAGTCCCAAGGTCAGACCCTCTGAGTCTAAAGGCAGTTCTGTGACCTCGGGTAAGTTACTCAATTTCCAGTGAAGGGGGTTAATAATAGCATCTCTCTCATAAGGTTGCTATGAGGGTGAAACTCTGTTAAACCTTCATCGAGAGCCACGTGCGTGTTAAATATCTATAAGTCGGCTGTCACTGCTGTTATTATTTATGTCATAAGGTCAGTGGATTTTCGTTTGGCTCCGTCATAAGTTACATGAGGCAAAACTGGGAAGTAGAGCTGGAAATAAAGGTTGAAGTCAGGTCCCTGAGAACCTTGGATTTTTTTTTTTTTTTTTAATATTTGGCCGCACCGCACGGCATGTGGGAATCTTAGTTCCCCCACCAGGGATCGAACCCACGCCCCCTGCATTGGAAGGCAGTCTTTTTTTAAAAAAAATACATTTATTTATTTATTTATTTTTGGCCACGTTGGGTCTTCGTTGCTGCACGCAGGCTGTCTCTAGGTGCGGGGTGAGCGGGGGCTACTCTTGGTTGTGGTGCGCGGGCTTCTCGTGGCGGCAGCTTCTCTTGTTGCAGAGCATGGGCTCTAGGCGTGAGGGCTTCAGTAGTTGTGGCTCGTGGGCTCAGTAGTTGTGGCACGTGGGCTCAGTAGTTGTGGCTTACGGCCTTAGTTGCTCTGCGGTATGTGGGATCTTCCCGGACCAGGGCTGGAACCCGTGTCCCCTGCACTGGCAGGCGGATTCTTAACCACTGCACCACCAGGGAAGTCCCAAGAACCTTGTATTCTTGATGAGGAAACAGACTTTTCACCCCTTAGCACTGGGGAGCAGGAGTGGGTTTTTGAACTGGGAACAGAGAACATTCAGGTTGTGCTACAGCCTGAGGCTGATGGTGGGAAGGAGAAAGGATGGGAAGGGACACAGATGGGGACTGAGAGACCAGTGAAAAGATGGGCCAGAAGTGGGGAGGGTTCCAGGAGGCAACGGAGAAGAGAGAGTTCATGAGATCTGGAGTAGGTCAACTCAGAAGAGTCAAACATTATGCATAGGGCGCTGGTGGTGTTTTGCTTCTTCATCTGGTGCTGGTTCCATGAGAGCATTTAGACTGAGAATTCAGGGAGCCTTGACTTAGCGTGTGTGCACTTTTCTGTATGAATATTGGCTGTGATGTAGCTGAAAAGTGAGTTAAAGATGTCAGGCAGGAAGGCTCGTTGGAAGATGGATCCATTTCAGTGAACAAGATGGAAAAGAAGCAGAGCTGGGTGGGGAAGATGCCGTTCAGTTTGGCATCTGAGAGTTTGAGAAACTTCATAAATAGGGGTGATTTTGATGGAAAACGAATAGCCCCTTGGTTCCAAGGGGCACCATCCGAAACCTTCCATTTCAGAGTCAAGAATCTTGAAGTAGGGCTACAGTTCTCTTGATTTTTAAATGAAGCAAGTAAAAAGGAAGGGAAGGAGGGAAGAAGGAAGGAAGGAAAGAAGGGAGGGAGGGAAGACTGGCCTCAGGTAGTGTAATTTAGGGTATTCATTGACAATTAGGCTGACATTTTTGTCTTCTCACAAAGGAATAGCAGACGCTTGGATACAGGTCTGGCTTCCAGTTTTTCCTACAAGACAGGAGTGTACCACAGCCTGACTAAAATTCTAATAGAACTCTAAAAAGCTTTGCCAGCATCTTAGTTTTACTTGAAACACCAATTATCCAATGGGGAGTAAAGAGGTGCCAACCAAGAAGGTTTTAAATGTCTTCATTCCTCCTCCGTTAATCCAACTCGTTTTACTCTGGGAAATAGGCTGCAGTGGGGTGCGGGTTAAAATCAAAAAGGTGATGTCCTATTTCTCATAAAAACAAGCCTCGTTTCTACCTTCAAGTGCAAAAGCGAGTAATCAAAGATGGCAGCTGTCCTAGTGAACCTGTGTGTGCTCATTAAATAGCAGGGGGTACCCAGGGCGTTTATTTCAATGAAAACAATTAAGCATATACATTTTGTCTGCTCAGCGTTAATGATTCCCTGTTGACAGGGCTGCGTGCGGGGTACTTCTTGAGTTTCTAAGCAAGATTATTAAACGGAAATGACTGGCAAGTCTTATAATTTGGGTAACTACCAAACAGACCAACGATAAAAACACAAAAAAAAGAAGAAAAAAAGAGACTGATGACCCGCAGCACTTTTTTTTTTTTTTTACTGTTAGAAAGATTACCTTTGAGGCCCCAATATTTATCTGCTAGCGCAACGCGGCTTCCAAACTGGACCACCCGCCATCATACCCAAGCAGGACCATACCGTCTCTCTAAGCCTGGGAAACCACTTCTAAAACACCTCTGGGGCATCAAGGTCACGATGAAGGATTAATCACAGGAAATGTATAAAGTAGAAGAAAAACCGTCAAGGGCTCTACTTCCGACACTGCTTTCTCTAGAGTTCAAGGGATTCACGCCGTTGGGGCATCTGTCTTTGATTTTCATAATCTCACCCAAAAAAGATAGCGTTTGCCCTAAACTTGAAACACATTTAAAACACTGTGTGTTCTCAAAGAGTCAGAACATACCCCAATCAAAATTATGCTTTCCAAAACCTGATTTCATAAAAGAAGCGGATAATGAGGAAGGGGAAAGTCTCTAGGACTTCGCTGAAAATGCTGCTTCCAGAGTGTATACTGGGGCCATTAGATAGAAATCAGCCCTTCCTTAAAGTGAAGGGCTTGTTAGGAGGCAAGGGAAGACGATGTTAGACCCGCAGGCTGCACTCCCTTCAGGAGGGACGAGGAATGAAATAGTTTGTGCGTGTTGCAACAAGGTGGAATCTGGGATCTTTTTTTTTTTTTTTTTTTTTTGCGGTACGCGGGCCTCTCACTGTTGTGGCCTCTCCTGTTGTGGAGCACAGGCTCCAGACGCGCGGGCCCCGCGGCCGTGGCTCACGGGCCCAGCCGCTCCGCGGCATGTGGGATCCTCCCGGACCGGGGCACGAACCCGTGTCCCCTGCATCGGCAGGCGGACTCTCAACCACTGCGCCACCAGGGAAGCCCTGAATCTGGGATCTTTTGATGAAGCTCGAGGAAACCAGAAAATTCACAACCTACTTCCTGAGGGTTAACTGTGCTTTGAAACCTAAAATTGTGCTTTCTTCACAAAAAAAGGTAGATCTGAATCAAAAACTAATAAGAAAAAATGTAAATTCACTATTCTAAATTATACATAACAGGAATTATTACTTGATGACCAGGAAACCAAAAGTCTCCTGACATGTGTCTACCCTCTTGTGAATGGGGCATGCTCACGACAGCAGACCAGGGTCCAGTTTGCGTCTGTGGCCACGAGACTGGTTGAATGTGGAGCCCTGAGTGGGTGTCAGTTGCCAACACAATTCACTGAGTATCTTGTCCTTTGGGTCACTGGTCATTTGGCCACTGATCCCAACACGTGGATCCGGTTAGCACAGGATTGCTCAGCCTCAACACTCTTGACGTTTGGGACCAGGTCTTTCCTTATTGCTGGGGGCCGTCCTATGCACGGTACAATGTTTGGCGGCATCCTGGCCTCCACGCACTAGATGCTGGAACTTACCCCCACCCCTGTGACGACAAGCAAAAATGTCTACAGACATGGCCAAATGTTTCAGAGGGGATGTGAGGACACAGTCACCTCCCAGTGAGAAGCGTCAGGCTTAGATATAGAGATGCAGTCCTGCCTGTCCTGATCTCACGTTCACGACTGGCCAATCCACCCAAAGACCCGCTACAACTGCCCAAGAAAAGCAAGTCTTCACGGCTGCTCACAATTACGATCCAGCTGCCATTCTTCTCCACAACCTGACTCTTGGATTTCTGCCTCCGATCCAGGCAGTGAGACCTACGTCTTGACCCCCTTACAAGAATTGTTGGACCTCCCACTCAGCTCTTTCTTCTAGGTCCCAAGTCTCCTGCTCTCGGGTCTCCAAGAGGAAGAAATTGTCATCAGGCAGCCCAGGAACCTCGGAACCTCACCAGCAGGGCCCATATCTCTACCACCCTGTTTTCACCTCCACACGCAGTCAAGCCAAGGGGATCCAGTAACTACCACCTGGCCTTTCTTGCACTGACCCTAAGGACAACACAGCAAAGGAATCTGCAAGTTGGTGAACCGGGTCTGCCATACGTGGTTCCACATTCTGTCTCATCAGTTGTCTTGAGCAAACTCTCTTCATTTCCCTTAAGGAAGAGCTGATTAAAGGTTCAGACTTAACTCATGAAAAACGTCAGCAACCAATAAGTGTTTATTGAACGAGAAGCTGGGCCAGTGAGGACCTGGTGGTCTGGGAAGTCTCCAGTGTTTGTTCATTCGTTCAGTCACCCTTTACAACAAGACTCTGACAGTTCACCATTGTGTCTTCTATGGCTAGAAAAGTCTGATGCTGAATAAATATTTGTTGAATGAGTTAATTTACTTCTCAGAAACGTTACGTCAATGAATATTACTTAAGGACGTCTTGCATGTTCTGTGCTGGTGTCGGCAACATGAATGAATGAATGAATCAGTCAGTGATTCCTGGACACTGGTGGCTTTCTAGTGACAGGAGACCACCATTTTCATACTAGGGTTGTGGTGGGCAGAATTCTAAGGTGACCCCTGACATCCCTGACCCCTGGCCTACACATGGCCTCTCTGAGTTAATCACATGCTGAAACCTAGGTGCTTCTGAGGGGATTTTGCAGGTGGAATTAAATCCCAGATCAACTGACCTTGAGAAAGGGAGATTACCCTCAGTGGGTCTGACCTAGTTAGTGGAGGCCTTGAAGGTGAGAGGGCTTTTCCTGGAAAGAGAGATTTGAAGCATGAGGGGGAGTCTCTCTACTGGATTAAAAGATGAAGGAAGTCCTGTGGCAAAGACCATGGGTGGCTTCTGGGAGCCGAAAGCAAGCCCCAGCTGACAGCCCACGGGGAAACGCGGGCCTCAGCTTTACAACTGCACGGAGCTGAACTCCGCCACACCCAGGTGCACCTGGGCAAGGACCACATCTTCAGCCGGGAAGCACGGCTCCACAGCCCCGGCCAGGCCAACACCTCAACGGCAGCCCAGAGAGAGCGGCTGCACGTACCCAGACTTCCGACCTACGTTCCAAGTACGAGCTGGTAAACGGCTGTGACTTTAAGCTGCTAAGTGTGCGATGATTTGTCAGGTAGCACTAGAAAACTAAAACGGAGTTCAAAACAACAGTAATTCAGCAAGCAGACCACAGAGCTGATTCTCATATTAATGGGGGAAAAGTTTGTATCACGTGGAACCAAACCCCTCCACCCGGTGGCAGGAGGCTTCACCCCTCAGCCTACGACCTGCCTGAAGCTATCGTGAGAGCAGGAGATGTCTGTAAGGCAAAGAACAAGAGGAGGGAGAAGGCGGGAGAGAAATGTAGGGACGGGGCGGACAAAGGAGTCCACGAGCAATGCCGTGCTTGAGGGCAAACTGGGGAGACGTCAGTGAGTGGGGAGAAGATACTGAGGACATTTGCCGTTCGTGTGTGATAATTAGACAGAGAGAGGAGGGGAAAGGCTTTAACAAGTTCTGCTACGCTGGACCATGAATGAAAGCCCCATTTGGGCGTTTCCTCAATGCAACACAGACTTAAGTTACTTTGAGATGAAAACTAGTCCAGTTTCCCCATCCTTGGCTTCCCCAGCTCTTCTAGCTCCTACCTGGAGGCCTCAGGTCTGGGAAGATTCCCTGAAGCTCCACCAACGCAATCTACGTGAAAAATGCCCCTCTCCCTCTTGAAGCTCCGTGTCCTGTGGCTCCCACCTTCCCTGGTAGCAGCGGAGAGGATGAGGAAATGCGTGATGATAAGGGAGAGGCGTGTATGTCCGTGCCTTTTGTAAAGCTCCGCAGCTGAAACGACCACCTTCAAAGGGCGCTTCTTGCCCTGACTCTCCCAGCCTCTTTCCCCTACAGCAGCAATTCTCAACTGCAGTGGTTTTTTTCCCCAGGGAACATTCGGCAACGTCCAGAGACATGTTTGGTTGCCACGCCTGGGAAAGGAGGGGTGATCCTGGCATCGAGTGGGAAGAGAGCAGGGGTGTTGCTAGCCATCCTGCAGTGTGCAAGGCTTATCCAGCCCCAGGTGTCAATTATGCCGAGGCTGAGAGACCCTGACTTACAACCACTGATGGCCAAGGGTTGAAGATCAAAGATGCCAGAGAAAGCGATGGAAACCAAGCATATCTGCTCCCACAGGCGGGTTGCTATGTTTGGTGTATTTGACGTTTGTCTGTGGAAAATCAGAAAAGAAAAAGAAAAAAACCCCACCATTATTTCTCAGGTAAAAAAAAAATTACTGAAATGCAAACCACATGAGGATAGAGTTATCTTGTTCAGCGGCCCGCAGAAAAACATACAGCAAGACGCAGGCCAGTTTTGGAACCTCCCATCAAGTTGCCACAGGAGGAGGCGATTCCTGGTAACCGGGAGGCTGCCTTTCCACACGTGCTGGGGATCCCTGCGTGCTGCCGGCCTGGCTGTACGCTTGCAGGATGGTTACGAGGCGTCTGTGTGGTAGGCTTGTCCCATGGTAGGGATCGGACACCCAAATGAACGCCGTGAGTTCTGCTTCTGGGAGGTTCCATGGGAAGAACAGATGTCACCGGTGGGGCAGGACTGCCTGAAGACAGAGCACAGAGCTGCTGGCCATCGTTTGGGGGCCCAACCAAGACACCCTGTTTCTCTAAGTGGCCTCGTAGATGAACAGGACGACGGCCGAGGGAGGGGTGAACAGGGCAGGTGGGATTCGTTCTCAGGACTGCTCTTGCCTCCAGCTCTCCGCCCCAAAGGGCCGGCCTCTGGCCTGTCCGTGGCAAGCGCCTCTCAGCAGCGGGACAGCTGTGTTGCGCTCCTGACGAATGAAGCCTGGCGAGTTCTCCTGAGCCGGGGCGGTCATGTCCTGCTGAGTCAGAACCCGGGGGGATGTGGGCGTCTGCATCTGAGAGACACCCCGAGGGACTCAGGGAGACCCACACAGAGACGCAGAGTTAGACTTATTGGGATACGATGGCCGAGGGCTCTTTCTGGAGGGAGATAGAAAGTGAGAGCAGGTGCCATGGTCAGAAGAAACAATTCCCTCTATCAGCCTTTAAATTTTCTGGGCTTTGTTCCGGGCTGTCTTTATGAATGCGTAAACCTTAAGTTTCTATACAGCGGGATTGATGTAAGTGTATCAAGAGGCATATCAAGAAGAATTAATTTCATTTCGTCTTTTCCTTTTGTTGTGACAGAAGCAACCAGCCTGTCGACAGATCCCCAGAAACGTGAGGGCTCCCAGGACACTGATTCATTCCGTATTTACATGCTCCAGTACTTGTAGCCACGGCTCCTTCTTTGGCAGGCTTTTGCATAGCTTAATAATGCTCGGAGCGAAACGGCACATCTTAAAGTCCAAAAGCAGTCTCTTCCTTAACGTGAGCTCAATGCCCATGATTTCATAATAATCCTAGAGTAGAAACAACTTTATTTTCAGGGATTTTACTAAAACGGTTCACTGATGATTTGGAGCTCCCATCCGCCACCCGCCACCCTCCCCCCCCTTTTTCATTTCGATGAAACTGAGTATTTACCGAGTTCCTACTACGCGGCAAGCTCTGTGCTAGGCTCTTGGGGTGGAGGTGCGGCCCACAGTTGGATCAAACAGACGTCCCTCTGCTGGCTCTGTTGTGGTGTTTTCTCTGCTGCATTCCAGTAAACTACCCTGAGCAGAGACACAGTAAAACCCATCTAGGAGATGAAAACAGACGAAGACATGTGGTTGTTGGGAACATAAGAGAGGCAACAGGAGACAAAGCTAGAAGTAACAGCAGCCCTCAGGATTCGTCCTGTGGCTCCCGGTCAGAGGAGGACTCTATATTTGGCTCCAAGCTTCCCAGCAGCCAGTGTGGAGGGAGAAACACGATCACCGTGTATCCACAGTGTGGAAACACGCAGAGCAAATACAGCAGAACAAACACTGCCATTTTTCCTGAAAGAGTGTTCCTTCTCTCCCTTATTCTCATAACGTGGACTCCCCCCATGGCCTGAGGCTAACAGTGTAGCGGTAGACACACCAGGAGACAAGGCACCTGTGAAGAGCAGCCAGCAGGTGCAAGGGTGGAGTGTGGATGGATAGATGGGACCCTCCGTAGGGGAACAGAAGAAGGGCACCTGGAAAGACCCGGGGGGACAGAACCCCAAAGGTGGGTCAGATTTCCAAAGAGGCAGAAAGAACGGCCTTCCATGCAGTGGGCACAGCCTTGGGCAAAGGCACAGAGTTAGGAGAGGACAAAACATCTTTTGAAAGAGGCAAGTGGCCAAGGGCAGCTGGACTTTAAGTCTCATGGAAGCAGATGAGGAAAAGTTGGAAAGGAAAAAGCCTGGAGCTAAGACTGTGAAATCTCCTGAAGCTGGGCTGAGGGGTAGAGACGTTATTGTGTGTGTTGTGGTTGGCCTCGAATGGGGAGACGTGGAAACCTTCTGGCAGCAGCCGGGAGCCCTGGGCTTGGTGCACTGAAGGAAGAGGAGATGGTGAGACCCGATCCATGGCTGGGGAGTCACGGTGTGATGGTGAGGGGGCCGTGAACCGGGCAGTGGACAGAGGAAACAAGGGGGCTCCAAGGAAGAGCTTCGGGAAGCTGGCGCTCACCGGCCTCGCCAAGGACTCAACCCTCGGCAAGGAGCCTCAGGGGGAACATAGGTGCTCCTCCAAGTTGGCTAGATCAGGAGCCACCGGTTGAGGATGAGGGGAGAGGGTGGGCTGCAAAGGCTTTGAGCTTTAGAACCTGGGCAACCAGCAGGACTCGAGTAGCATTAACTGGAGTAGGGACGACAGACACAGAATCGATCAGACAGGTTGGAGTCTGAAGAGTTTTTACAATACACAGTTTTTATAACCTCCCATCTGAGGTTGCCTGAAGGGGCAGAAGGGGTGCTGGAAATGTTCTGCATCCCGACTGGGACATTGGGTACATAGGTGTCAAAACCCACCCAACAGTACACATGAGAGCTGTGCTTCTTACTGCATCCTAATTATACCTCCATGCGTTGAGATGTTTAATATAAAGTTTCCAGCAGACCAACAAAGGTAAAGAGATCTTAGCTCTGCCCTACAGGAGGTCATACAAGCAAACAAATACAAAAGAGCCCAACAATAAGCAGAAAGGTAAGGTGCTGAATATAAAGGGAAGAGCAGGGTCCTGGCTGGGGTTTGGGGATGGCTTCTCACACGCGGTGATATTTGACCTGGCTTTTGAAGGATAAATATACTGGGAATAAAACTGTCAAAAAAGAAAGGCAGGAATTCTAGTGTGCAGATGACTCATTGCATGATCAACTCGGACACATTTATTGTGATGCATTCTAAAGTGCTGTACAAACATGCAGAAGTTTATGCCTATAAAGAGACAGCGTCGGGCTTCCCTGGTGGCGCAGTGGTTAAGAAGCTGCCTGCCAACGCAGAGGACACGGGTTCGAGCCCTGGTCCAGGAAGATCCCTCATGCCGCGGTGCAACTAAGCCCACGAGCCACAACTACTGAGCCTGCGTGCCACAACTACTGAGCCCGCGAGCCACAACTACTGAGCCCACGAGCCACAACTACTGAGCCTGTGTGCCACAACTACTGAAGCCCGTGCACCTAGAGCCTCTGCTCCACAACAAGAGAAGCCACCACAATGAGAAGCCCGCACACCGCAACAAAGAGTAGCCCCAGCTCGCCGCAACTAGAGAAAGCCCACACACAGCAACGAAGACCCAACGCAGCCAAAAATAAAATAAATTAATTTTTTAAAAAAAGAGAGAGAGAGACAGCTTCAGGCAGTGCAAGAACCTGGGTTTTGGAGGTGGGCCGTTCTCGGGTTGAGCCCCAGCTCCACCTTTCAATGGTTGTGTGGCATTGGGCAGGTTCTGTAATAAGTGCAGGTGCTCCTTTCTCTACCAGCTGGTAGCAGTGAGAATTAGGGAAGTCAATGAAGTGAGGTGCTTAGTCCATGGTGAGTCTCCATGAGCGTCAACTCGTGATTTGATTACCTAGCAAGGGCGTATGCTTGATTGTTAAAATAACACGCCAGACGATACCCATACCGTTATATGCTTATTTTCAAATACTTCAGGTCTGAATGTTTTAAGTTTGGTTTTCTCACCTGTGAACCCCTAGGGACCTCCTGAATTTAACTTAGGACTCTCTGAAGTGTCTTCTATTAAATCCAAACATTTAAACGTGCTGAACATTTATCACGGTGATGTGTATCTAAAACAGAGAACATTGTAACAGATGTGTGGGGAGTGTGTGTACATCGTGTGTGCTATGCTTTGTTTTTGTTTTTTTTTTCCTCTCCCGTTAAAAGAACACACGCGGAGGTCCCATGTCCTCACTGATGGTGTACGAGACAGAGAATCACACTGCATATTCTAGAGCAGTCCCGCACCCTTGCTGAGTCTTTGAGGGCAAGGAAGTCACAGACAGGAGAATCTGTTGGTTTAAACCATTTCTTCAGAAGCTATCAAGCTCCTGACTTGTCTCACTGATGATGTGGCCAAGACTGACCTTTCCCCACCCCCATCACTTGAATCAAGGAAATCAGCTTGCAGCCTGTCCCTGGACCTCTTAGCAATCCCAGCTTCCACATGATGCTTCAAAGGGGACCTTCCTTCCTGTATGTACATAGCATTTCTCACAAGCTGTGCCCAACACAGCATATCAGAATGGTCACTGGAGACAGGTAAATGGTGAGAGAGTGATTCGAGTGATGAATGCTTTTTTAAATTGTTATATTTAGAATAGTCTGCCTCCCCGGCTGCCAGCATCCTTGCCAAGGCTGTCAGGTTTCCACATTTGTGGGCTGGCATTGGTTTGCTATCTAAAATATTATAAAAAGCCAATGGGGTTTTCTTATCTTCCTTTTGGGTGTTGGGGGCAGGGCAGGGGGGAGAGCTGGTGTCTTCTCCTTTCCATGTTGTCTTTAGTTGATTGCGATGACAACAACTGTCTTTTAAGTGGAAATTGTGACTATGCCCAGGAGCCAATCAGGGACAGATTTACTTCAATGAAGTGAAGGTCAAATTAAAATGGAAGGTGGAAGTTGACAAGCTTATTTGTAGGCAGCACAAATGAATGAATGAGAACTATTTCTGAGTGTGGGAAGTATGTCCTGCAGATGGGAAACGCGTATGTAGGAAGGGAGCTGCTGGCCACACGTCTTGTAGATTGGGAGGCAATCTGCAGAGGGAGGTATTCTAGGGGGGAGTCATAACATCTTCCAGTGGAGACACTTTACAAGTGTTGCAATTCTGTGGCTTAACTGGGGCTTTTAAACCTTCGGTGTCTTCAGCCATAGATAAGCTTTCAAGGTTCCTTATCTATTTCACATCTGTCGTGGGCCAACCACCCAGCACCCAGGGTGCGTGCGATTCCTTTCACCAGCTCATCTGTGCTCCTGCGGCAGTGTGCTATCAGATTACGGGTTAGAGTTCAGAGTATTCGCGTTCAAACTTCAGCTCTGCTTTTGAGTACTGGGTGATGTCTCCAGTACTTGGGAAGGGCCGTGTGTTAGTTGCTGCATAATAAGCCCTTCCCTAATTTAGGGAAGTAAAACCACCATAAATATTTATTACATGTCAAAGTTCCTTTGGGTCAGGAATCCAGACAGGGCGCAGAAGGGACAGCTTGTCCTGGATTCACATTATTTGGCCTTCTGTGGGAGACTTAAAGACTGGAGACCAGAGCATCTAAAGACTGGACGCTGGAGGACCTCCCTCCGACTTGGCAGGTGCATCAGTGCTGGAGAGGCCTCAGTTCCTCTGCACGTGGCCCTCTCCACAGGACGGCTTGAGCATCCTAACAGGGCGGCTGGCTCCCCCAGAGCGAGTGACCCAAGACTCCGACGAGGACCCTGAAACGGTTGCTATGACCCAGCCTCCAAAGTCACACACCATCACTTTCTCAGTACTCTGTGGGCCACAGAGCGCGGCCATATTCAACGAGGGAGGAGCTGAGGCCACGGTGTGAACCCCAGGAGGTGCGGGTCATCGGGGACTGTCTTGGAGACTTGCTACCACAGGCAGCATAAGCTAGCAAGCAGTGGGGCACAGTGGCAGGATGTGGTGTGTACAGTGCAGTGGTTTAGAGCACAGTGCTGTGCGACGAAGGCTCTCCGGCCACACCGCTGGGGTTCACGTCCCAGCCTGCCACTTACTCTGCGGCCTCACGCGGATTGCTTAATCCCTTTGTAACTCAGTGGCCACATATTTAAAATGCGGTAGGCTAGTTTATAGTTTGGAAAAAATTCATTCCCGGCACTGTCTTCTCCCCCAGCCCCTGCAGCATTCACGAGAGGAGAATAATTCCCCACCTCATCAGCCCTGGGCTGGGCTCTGTGAGTTGCTTTGAACTCATGGTGGGCAGAGTGTACCTCCCCATTTCTGGATTTTAGATTCAGCAATGTACCTTGCTTTGGCCAATGTGAGCAGATATGACGAAAGTAGAGGCCCGAAATGAGTTTGCATGGTTTTGCTTGCCCTCATGCACGTCTCCCATCACTATGGGAAACACACGGTACGGTTAGTCCACTGGCTCAAATACAAAGGGAGATACTTGGAGCAAACCTGAGCCCAAGCCGACCCAGCTGTGCCCAGACTCGATCCACTGACTCTCAGCTGAACTGTGGACAGTGGACACACGAAGGAGATTAAATGATTGATGAGTTAAGCCAAAGAAATTTTTGTGGAGATGTTTGTTACACAGTGTTTTTGACACACCAGCTAACCAATACAGATGGCAATGATAGAACCTATCTCATAGGGTCGTGGGGATTATGTGAAATAATATATGTAAAGTGCCTAGAACCCTGCCTGTTGCTGACGCTTGCTCGTAGAGCCTTGACTCACCTCTCAGAATGCAGGGTTGTCCCCTGACCCTCTGCAGACCCCCTTTCCCTAGTCCAGGCACTCCACTTTGCCCCAGACTTCCTTGTCCTCCACCGCACTCAGCTTCACCCTCTCATGCCTTTCCACACCTTCCCAGGTGTCAAGCAGCTAATCTGACTAATTAATCCATGTTAGTACAATAGTGGGAAAATGTCACCTCCACCTCACTTCCTCCCACCAGCCTGGGAATCAGTGATTTGTTATTTTTGTTTGTTTGTTTTAAACATTTATTGGAACCAAGGGCTCCTTTTGTCTCCCCAAGAGGAATCAGTCATGGTGAACAGTGCAGAGGAGGGATGAAGGGATGGGCAGGCTGTCACAGGCTGGGAGGCGAAGGAGGGTTGCTGCAGTATTAGGACAGTTTCTTTGAAGCTGGTGGTGGAGCTTTGAGGCAACCCGGACTCTCTGAGCACACAGGTCCCATTCATGTTACTGCCAAGCTCTCCACCTATGCTCAGGGCCCAGCATCCCTACCTCTGCGTGCAGGTGGTCATTGCTGAAAACGTTCACTGGTCCCGCAACCATCCTCAGGGGAGCAGCAGAGGGTGAAGAGAATGGAAACATAGGAGCCTCCAACCTCACGATCAGGGTGGGCGGCAAGGGTGGGATGCTTTAGGGGAGACTTGCACGAGGAGGCGGAAGAAAAAGATGCAGCAGGAGGAAAAGAGGATAAAGCTAAGTGGAGAAGAGATCGGTCCAGACGAAAAAGGAGGCAGAAGAAACTCGGGAGAGAGAAATGCATCACTGCAGTGGAGAGAAAGGAAAACAAGAGAAGTGGAGAGGATTAGGTGCCGGCTGCATTTGGAAGCCAGACGACAGGAAAGCATAACTAAATGTGTAGAGACCCAGAGGGAATTTTGATTCCTACAGACTTTCTCAACTAGTCCTAAAAGGGAGAGAAAAAAAAAAAAAAGATGACGGAGACAGAATTTAACTTAGAAGTTCGTGTGGAAACTAACATGTTCCCGTGGGTCCCACGCATGGGAATCTGCCTTTGTGAATTATTCCTATAGCATATTTGCCTGGCTTCTTAACCCAAGGATAAAAGACCAAGGTTTTAAAAGGGGATCATGGGTGAATCTTAACGAGGCCAATTGTATCAGCCTGGATTCTTAGTTGTAAACAATAGGACTTAACTCTGGCTAGTTTAAACAGAAAATGAATCTATTAGGGAATAATAAGTAGTTCACAGAGTCTCCAGGAGGCTGCCTCAGACACGGAGCTGGCAAGGTCAGAAGTGGTGCAAAACAAGACAGAACAGCTCCCGCGAGGACCAGACCGCTGACACAGCTGGAAATAACGGCAGCTCTACCTTGAATAAGAAAGGAGGGTTGGCCGAGACACAGGAAGGAGAAGCCCTTTTCAGGCAAGGGATGGCATTGAGCTGTGTCTCAGTATCCATCCTCCCTTCCTTCTGCTGCAGGAGTTCTCAACCTGGGTGATTTTACCCACAGGGGACATGTGTCTGTGTCTCGAGACATTTGTCGTGACTGGGGAAACCATCCCACTGGCATCTGGTGGGTGGCAGCCAGGGGGGCAGCTAAGCACCTAACAATGCACGAGGCCCGTGCTCGGCTGGCCTCAGTCTCCAGCTGAGTGGCCCACCACAGCGCGGAACCCCACCGGCAAAAATGACAGCTCGACTGCCGGGACCTCGAGGGCCACTCCCACGTTATCGACTCCTCCACAGTTGAATCCGTAAACACTGCGGCTCTCCGATGACAGGGGTCAGCAAAATACAGCTTGTGAGCCAACTGCAGCCCCCTGCCTATTTTTGTACGACTCATGAGCTCTGAGTGATGTTTATATTTTAAGAATGGTTTTTTAAAAATCAGCTGATGGCCTGGGATGGGCTCTTGCCTGCCCGCTCCCCTGCCTCCGGCCCCTTGCTGTACGCCACGTCACACCCCAGCCGTCACGGGCACCTCTCTTCCCTAGCAGGGGCGTGCTCCGCGGCAAGGTTCTGTGGTGGCCGTCCCCATCCCAGGATGGCAGCTCCATGGCACGTTCAGTGGGTAAAGTGGTCAGGGGAGGAGGGAGGGAGTCTCCTACCCACCCTCATCCAGGTACCTTCTTCCAGCATTAGGAACAGAGACCCTGAAGAATATGCATCTTACACTGGACTCTATAGTTGCACAACGAGCCTCGCCAATAATAGTCATTCATTTCTGTTTATAGAAAGGTGCTCCGGTCTTTCCGCGCCGAGTCCTATAGTTGGTCGTTTCTGTGCTGCGGGAATCACAGGGAAGTACTTCTTTCTTAGGGCTTCTGCGGGCCCGACGTGGTTGCGCTATGCCGTAGCTGACTGACACTGTGAGGGTCTGTCCACCTTTCTTCCCCACTCATGTTCACATACCAAGGAGCGAGTTCCCCCGTGTGTGTAACAAGCCGCCGTGCTGAAGAGTTGAGGCTCCTGGAAGCAGTGCTCAGCAAACGGCTCTTGGGAGCCAGTGTATAAATACCCCAGCTCCCTCCTCCTGAGCAGCGAAAGCTCCGAGGTGCATGCGCTACGCTGTCTCCCTGCAGGTTCCCCGCGCCCCCACCCCCACCCCCACCCCCACCCCGCTCCCCGGGGATTGGGCTCCAGCTGCCCACGGTGCTCGCGGGCTTGGTGACGCTCCCCTTATTGGCAACCTTCAGTTCCCTTTCTCATCTCCTCACTCTGCTACAGCTGTCTCCTGGGATTTACTCACACGTCAACCTGCTTGCACTCAAAGCCTGTCTCAGGCTCCGCTTTTGGGGAAACCCAGATCTGGACAGTTATCCAACTTAGAGCCCCACTGTAGGCATGAAGAAGGCTTGGGTCCATTCTCGTTTTAAGATGAGAGCAGTGCAGCAGCAAGACAGAGCATGGGCTTTTTAGCCCTTGGCTGTGGGGATTAGCAGACAGTTGTCAGCTGCAGTCTAAAGAGAGGGTGCACCAGCACCCAGAGACTGTCAACGGTAAAGTACAGGCCCCACGGCAGATATGATTAACGGTTAATGTTTTTTTTTCTGTTTGGTTCATAAATGTAACATGTCAAACTAAATCAATTGCTCTACAGCTCAGACACCTGACCCTTCAGAAAACAACATCTTTATGGAAAAAAGAGTGACCAGAGAAGGGAACACATGGGACGCCACATCACAGTCTCAATTACCTGACTCACTGGATCAGACTTCTCAAGCAGAAAAGATTAAATATTGATTCTCAGTGGGGGCAGGGAGAGAACCGTCTTTATTTCTCCTCCTCTATTCCCTGCATCTGCCTCGTTAACCCCTATGTAGAAGGAATATTCAGATCCCCCTACCTGTCCATGACAACGTCCCACCTTTTATAGGATAAGTGATTTTTGGAAGAACCATTTTACTGAGATTGTTAGCCATTAACTGTCGCTGAAAAAAATATGATGCCCCGCCCCTTGCAGAGAAAATATAGCTTTACATTAGTGCAAGTGAAATGTAAATGTCGGAATTACTAGCTGTTGCATTAAAACTCAGTGCACACGTGCGAGGTTGAAAAGACTCTTAACATCTCTCGTAGTCTTGGATGGATTTTTATTCTTTTAAACATGATTGCTTCTATGGTACTAGATGGAAAAGTCATTATTACATATAATAAGTAAATGATAAAAACAAACCAACTAGATTTTAAAAGATGCTTCAAAAATCTGCTTCTCATCATCCTTCTAGGCATTCAGGGAGATAATTTCTGTTTTTAACAAGGAAACATAACAGTTCCTTACTGTGGCTTCTTAAAATATGAAATAAGCAATGATGGTTCATTTCAGCCATTTTAGTCTTTCTGTTCCTTTTGGTTCAGTGATGCTCAAACCCGAATCTACTAAAAATACAGAGCAGATTGCTCTCTTTGAGGCACGGCATCATAAGCTTCCTGCAACTGTGTTAGCTCCTGGCTTGAATCTCCACACGGGTTTTCTTGCATATTTGCAGTAATACATCAAGCTTGCTTTCCTGCTACTCACGAGTGCCGAGGAGGACAAACCAGCTAGCTTTTACTCTGAGGAGTGTTGCCACCCCTACTTCACAGGAGAAGCAAAACTGAGAAGGGATCTCTTCTCAAGGCCGAAAGTAGAGGGCTGGGGAAGACGGTGCCGTGAACTTCTCGCTTCTGTCTTTCGCTCACGCCTGCTCCGGATTCCCGCAACCTTGGCCTTCTCTCGGGTGTCACAGCTCATGATGGCGTGCACGCGTAACTCCTCCTGTACAGGGAGGAAGGTAACTTTCTGCACCGCTGAGCCCCACCAAGACCAGAAGAAGCACCTGCCCGAGCCCAGCCCACACGGCTGGCCCAAGAACCACGAGCTAAATAAATGGTGCTTGTCTTAAGCCATTAAATTTCGGAGCTGCGTATCAAACAGCGAAAGCTAACCAATACAAACACTTTGAAGAGTTGTTTGTTTTTTTTTTTTTAGCTCTAATGAGCATACAAGAGTGATGGTCTGAAAATTATTCAGCTACTCAAAAACGGCAACATTTTCAGTGGTGAAAAAAATTTAATCTTTAAACACAATTTTTTTAAAAATTAAATGACCATAGAGTAGAAAGCAAAGAATGCCACCAAATATCACCATCTGAAACATGGTCACAGATCCTGTGGGATTAAATTGTTCCGTAGATCTAACCACAAGAAAACCCCACAGCTATTTACATATGTCATCTTTTTATTTAGAAGTAGCGAGATAACTTTTACATGTTTTAAATGGAAGTCTAGTCTCCATACAGTGAAATGTATAAGTCTAAATGTTCAGTTTGATCAGTTTTAATGACACACACACACATGTAACCCAAGCCCCTATCAAAATATAGAACATTTCCATTGTCCAGACAATTCCCTCGTGCCTCTTCCTAGTTAAACCTCTGCCCAGAAGCAACCACTGATCTGCCTTCTGTCACTAAAAATTAGATCTGTCTTCCCTAGAATGTCATAAATCATGTAGTATGTACTCTTTTATGACCGGCTTCTTTCACTCAGCAAGGTGTTTTGGAAATTCATCTTCGTATGTTGGTGCATGTAGCAATAGTTCCTTCCTTTTTAATGCTGAGTAGCATTCCATTCCATGGCTAGGCCGCTGCTTATTTACCCATTTTCCTACTGAAAGATGCCTGGACTGTTTCCAGTTTTTGGTGACTGGAAATAAAACAGCTATGAACATTCTTTTTTTTGGGGGGGGGGTGTATTTTGGGTTTTTTTAACATCTTTATTGGAGTATAATTGCTTTACAATGGTGTGTTAGTTTCTGCTTTATAACAAAGTGAATCAGCTATACATATACATATATCTCCATATCTCCTCCCTCTTGCGTCTCCCTCCCTCCCACCCTCCCTATCCCACCCCTCTAGGTGGTCACGAAGCACCGAGCTGATCTCCCTGTGCTATGCGGCTACTTCCCACTAGCTATCTATTTTACATGTGGTAGTGTATATACGTCTATGCCACTCTCTCACTTCATCCCAGCTTACCCTTCCCCCTCCCCGTGTCCTCAAGTCCATTCTCTACATCTGCGTCTTTATTCCTGTCCTGCCCCTAGTTTCTTCAGAACCTTTTTTTTCTTTTTTAGATTCCATATATACGTGTTAGCGTATGGTTTTTGTTTTTTTCTTTCTGACTTAACTTCACTCTGTTTGACAGACTCTAGGTCCATCCACCTCACTACAAATATCTCAATTTCGTTTCTTTTTATGGCTGAGTACTATTCCATTGTATATATGTGCCACAGCTTCTTTATCCATTCATCTGTCTATGGACACTTAGGTTGCTTCCATGTCCTGCCTATTGTAAATAGTGCTGCAATGGACGTTGTGGTACATGACTCTTTTTGAATTGCGGTTTTCTCAGGGTATATGCCCAGTAGTGGGTTGGCTGGGTCGTATGGTAGTTCTATTTTTAGTTTTGAAGGAACCTCCATACTGTGCTATGAACATTCTTGCACTAGGCTGTTGTAGACATACATTTTAATTTATCTTAGGTAGCTACCTATGAGTAAAGCTGCTAGGCACAGAACTGATACGTTCTAAACTTCTTAACAAAATGCCAGTCGTTTTTCCGAAGCACTTGTGTTCTTTTAAATTCCCACCATCACTGTGTGCGAATTCTGGTGGCTCAACATCCTTGCCCTCCTTCAGTGTGGTCAATAACTGAGCCATTCCAGGACATGGCATTTCATTGCAGCCCAAATAACTTCTTTTTTATTTATTTATTTTTGGCTGCGTTGGGTCTTTGTTGCTGCGCGCCGGCTTTCTCTAGTTGCGGCGAGCGGGGGCTACTCTTGCTTGCGGTGCACGGGCTTCTCATCGCGGTGGCTTCTCTTGTTACGGAGCACGGGTTCTAGGCGCGCGGGCTTCAGTAGTTGCGGCAGGCGGGCACAGGAGTTGTGGCTCGTGGGCTGAGTTGCTCTGCGGCCTGTGGGATCTTCCCGGACCAGGGCTCGAACCCTTGTCCCCTGCGTTGACAGGTGGATTCTTAACCACTGGGCCCCCAGGGAAGCCCCCAAATAACTTCTTTTTAAAAGTTTCCTTTGCATGCAAATGTTGAACAACACTTGTTTCGCTAAACAATAATGATTTTGGCTAACTAATTCGCATCACAGAGGCAGCTTGTTCAAGTACCCCATCGTAAGGTTAAGAGCCACTGGGACATGTGATGATAATGAATAAATTGAAATGAGGATGTGGGAGAGGGGATTGAAGACCAGAAACCAGGCCACTACTGTCCGGGATTAAACGTGTCCATCCCCTTAACCATCTTTGACGGTCCTGAGTTTGTCATGGGTGATGGTTGGAATTTAATTCATTGAGATATTTATTAAGCCTTAATTCTGCACTGAGAATTGAGTATAAGGTCATGAACAGGACAGAGGTTACCCCAGCCTTCATGGAGGATACTGTTCAATATTTAGCGGGTGAAAGTCGCCAACTAGAAAGGAACTTCAGGACAGTGCAGTGAGGACCGTGGTCAGAAAGCACCTATCTAGGACTTGAGGGCTTCGTAGAGAACGTCTGGGAGGGTGAACTGCCGAAGCAGGTGGAAAGGCGGGAGGGTTCCAGGCTGAGTCATGAGCCTGTAGGACAGATGAGAGAGAGTGGTGAGAATGAGCATGGTAAGCAAAGGATACCACGTGTGGAGCAGAACAGGGAGGCAGGGACCAGATCTTGAAAAGCTTGTCATGTCAAAAATGTGCATGTTACTCACAGGACAATGGGAAGCCATTTTTTTGGATTTATGAAGGGACGTGAGTGGAGATGTAAAATGGTGTGGCCGCAGTGGAAAATGTTTTGATGGTTCCTCGGTACGTTAAATATGAAATTCTCACATGACCCAGCAATTCTGCTCCTGGGTATGTACCCCAAAGAACTGAACACAGGCGCTCAAACAAACATGTGCACACAAACGTTCACAGCAACACTATTTACAGTAACCCCAAATTGGAAACACCCCAAATGTCCACCAACAGGTGAATGGATAACTAAAGTGTGGTATTATAATGGAATATTGTTCCAGTATAAAAAAAGTGAAGAACTGTTACATGCTACAGTGTGGATGAACCTTGGAAATACTGTGCTAAGTCAAAGAAGCCGGACAAAAGCATATCGTGTGGTTCCGCTTACCTGAACTACCCAGATGTGGCAACTCCACAGAGACAGAAAGCGGGTACGTGGTTGCCAGGGGCTTCGGGTTGGGGGGGAATGGGGAGAGGCTGCTCAGTGGGTGCAGAGCTGCCTTTGGGGGTGATGGAGGTGTTCTGGAACTAGAGAGCTGAAGGTGGCACAACACCGTGCGTGTACTGAATGTCACTAGCCGTCAGTTTTGTTATGCGTGCATCACCACAGTTTCTTTGAGAGGGCGTATGGTACCATGGAGTTTGTTTTGGGACGATCAGTGTGACTGTGAATAGGGGGGTGACAAGACTGGAGTTAGGGAGACCAGGTAAGGTCTTTTAAATCAGGAGGAAAATGAGAGTGCGGGAGTAGCGAGTGACGGGAGGAAAGCAACAGGCGGTGGTCATACCGGAAAGAAGTCGGGGCATGGTGACGAGCGTCTGGGGATGAGGAAAGGCAGGGGAGGCGAAGATGAAGCCCCAGGTCATCGGGGCAAAAACATCTCAGAAATTATTCTGCTCTTTTCACACTTCTCTCGCTTTTAATAATACACCTGCGTGGGTTGCTATTGGAGACAGTATAGGTTTTGCATTGTAAATATTTCCCTTTTTTCCATAGCTGTGTTTATCCCAAAGCATGCCAGCTTTCTGCTGATGGAGACAGAGCCTAAGTCCCTATGGAGAGAGAGGCATCAACCAGTTCAAAAAGCTAGACTGCCCTTCAGGCATCTTACCCGTTTCTAAGGCCATGCTGACCCGGATCCAGCTTTTCCAGCTCCACAAGTGGTTAGGACTGTAATTTCTAGTTCAAACGATAAATACAGAGAAAACTGTAGTTTATCTGATAAACTCATCACTGAAAGGTAAAATTTAGCTTGGGGAAACAGTCATTATAACGATAACATCAACCAAAGAGCCCGGCTATTTACTACATGCCAGGGATCATGGCGAGTGCTTTACATCTCCGAGGGTGCGTGGCCTCTCATCCTCTGCCCACAACCCCCCCCCCCCACCTCCCTGCCCAAGAACCCAGGTCCTCATCTCAAATAATCCCCAGTCAGGGATTATCCGCGGTTCTTGCTTCTTGTCTCTACTTCTCCTCCCTCCGTCCCCTTGATAAGGTGAGAAGAAACCCTGTTCAAACCCGAAGATCCGCAGTGTCAAGTCCTAACACGACTGTTGTAAACTCAGGAGAGACAGAGGGCTTAAATGGCCTTCTAAACCAGGAGTCGGCAGACTTTTCTGCAAGGGGCCAGAGAATAGGTATTTTAGACTTTGCCTTCCATTCGGTCTCTGTCACAACCACTCAACACTGCCATTGAGGCTGAAAGCAGCCAGAGACACTCCGTTCATGAACGGGAGTGGGTGCGTGCCAATAAAACTTTACTTGCAAAAATCGTGCACCTTACTTGACCCATGGGCTACAGTTTGCCAGCCCTTGTTGTAAACTGAGGGTTTGCAATCACGTTTTCATTTTACTTACCTGTAGTTAGCCTGGGCCTCCCTGCGAAAAATAATCCAGGAGTGATGAGTGGGCTGCCAGGGAAGGGATTGTGGGCTTCAGTTGAAAGCAAAATCTCTGCTGTATGCCCCAGCAGGATCAATGATTATTACTATCCTTTCACCAATAGGTGCTCAGATATTGTTGAGATAATGGCCTAGTTAGAGGCTGTTTGGTTATGTTCCAGTCAGCAATGCCTGGCCCTCCCACCAAGCAAAGTGGGGAAGAGAAAAACCAACCAACGAATTAATTCTTTGGTCCCTAGCAATTATGCAGGCCAGGACTAGTGAATTATTTAAAACTGAAAATTAATTATTCAATGAGAGTTCCCAAGACGCTTCTCTGGCCACACCGTCAGAGAGAAGAAAGCAGGGCATGCCACCACTTTAGAATTCAGATGCAATAGAGCAAGAGTCTGAACTTGCTGCTGCTCGTTGGGTCCGGGGAGGAAGGAGCCACGGAGGCTGTGACAGGTGTGAGGTCGGGCACAGTCAGCCCCACAGTGGACCGCGTGCTTCAGAAGAGGGAGGGTGCAGACATAAAACGCAGAAACGATCTTCACGTGGGCTTCCCTGGTGGCGCGGTGGTTAAGAATCCGCCTGCCAATGCAGGCGATACGGGTTCGAGCCCTCGTCCAGGAAGATCCCACATGCCGTGGAGCAACTAAGCCCATGCGCCACAACTACTGAGCCTGTGCTCCACAACTACTGAAGCCCACGCACCTAGAGCCCGTGCTCCGCAACGAAAGAAGCCACCGCAACGAGGAGCCCTCGCACCACAACGAACAGTAGCCCCCGCTCGCTGCATCTAGAGAAAGACCACGCACAGCAGCAAAGACCCAAAGCAGCCAAAGATTAATTACTTAATTTTTTAAAAAAAGAAAAAACGATCTTCACGCGAATGCCCCTACCCATTAGCAGACCGAGACTGAATAATTGTGTGTTCGGCTTGTGTCTTTCTCTGTAGTTGTGGATTCATAGAGAAAGCTACTTTAGACAAAGCTACTTGAGGCACTTGCTCCTCTTAACATTGCCGGCTACGTATTGTCACTTGCCTGATAAGAAGCTGGAAGGCGCAGAACACGCGATCCATTCCAGGCGAACTTGTCACCAGGCGTGTGAATGAACTAATCCAGCAGATCTCACGGAGGATTTCCTAGGAGCCAATATTTTTTCCACCAAATAACTTGTATTTTGAGCTAATTATAGATTCACAGGAGGTTGCAAGAATAATGCAAAGGAGTCTCTTGTTCCCATCACCCTTTTTTCCCCAATGGCAGCATCTTGCATAAAACCATGGCACGTTATCAAAGCCAGGAAATCAACAAAGCCACAATACCATGAACTAGCCTACAGTCCTTCCTCGGATTTCACATTTTTTTGTGCCACTCATGAAATGGGTGTGTCATTGTGTGTAACTGTATGAAGTTGTACCACTTTTAGATTTGTATGACACCGCCACCCTCAAGACACAGAACTCTTCCATCGCCACGAGGGAAATCCCCATGTCATCTCTTTACTCTCACATCCCCCTTCTTCCCCAGGCCCTGGCAGCCAACGATCTGGTTTCCATCTCTATACTTTTGTTATATTGAGGAAGTTCTGCAATGCAGTCATAAAATATGTGACCTTTTGAGATTGGCTTTGTACACTCTGCATAATTCCCTGGAGATTCTTCCAAGTTGTTGTGCGTATCAGTAAATAGTGTGTCTGCACTGAAGGGCGTCCAGACTGATACCAGTTTTGGGTGCTTACATATTTGGCGGCTGTGGGCCAGTGTCTGTGTGAACCTCAGTTTTCATTTCTCTGTGATCAATGCCCAGGGGTGACTGCTGCTGTCCAGATTTGCAGAGCGGGATCCAGCAAACATTGAATGATTTTACGTTTGTCCCCCTATTCCAGTTCCAGAACAAACCACGTGTGTGCACCAACTGTTTGGGTTCCTGACGAGATGTACCGTTAGCCCCCAAAGGCATGGAACACCCTGGCTTCAGTGACTGTTATTCAGTCTCTTCTGTTTATGCAAGAAATCTAGATTAGAAATAAGTTTTTCCTATGGGGTGAGGAGGGGCTGAAGACAAACTTTCTCTGCAAACCGAGCAGGACCCTCTGGGTCCTTCCTGGGACAGACCCCTCCCCCATATTCATTCTCTGCTGTAACTCCTCTCTGAAGTACCTAGATAACAGGACTTGATGCACATTCCTGAGTTGTTTTACAGATGCTAAGCCCCCACCAAATGGAAGAGCTAGCTACTTGGTGACCATGAGCACATAGACCCCGGGCCTACTAGAGCCTAAGGATTGATCTCGTTAACCCACGTGGCACACCCTGTTACCTCACCATCAGCCAATCCGAGAACTGTGTACAAGCTGATCACACACCCTGCCACCTGCCTCCCTCACCTGGGCTTTAAAAATGCTTTTCTGAAACCCATTTGGGAATTCGGGCTTTTTGAGCAGTAGCTGCCCTGGACTCCTTGTACGGTGCCTGCAATGAAGGCTGCACATTCCTTCACCACAGCCGCTGGTCAATAGATTGGCTTTACTGTGCGCAGGCGATGGGACCCACGCTTGGTTCAGTAAGAGCTGGTTCAAGATCTTGCTTTAAGAAAGCAAAAGAGGGACTTCCCTGGCAGTCCAGTGTTTAAGACTCCACACTCCCAATGCAGGGGGCACAGGTTCAATCCCTTGCTGGGGAACTAAGATTCCGCATGCCGTGCAACGCGGCCAAAAAAGAAGAAGAAAGCAAAAGAAAAAGAGTCTCTAAGAGATATCTGTCAAGGGCCAAAGAAGTCTAGAAAACAATGCAGGCTTTCATGCGGCAGACTCATGTGAACAAGATCTCCTCCCAGACATGGATAATGTACCACAGGGTCCCGTGGGATTCCTTTGCAGCACCTGCGGGAAGTAAGCATCGCTCAGAAAAACCCACATTTGTATGGGGAGCAGTGTTTCCTTGCCAGTTTCTCCACCTTGGACTCGGATCTGAGACTTGAGGCTTGGGAACAGGACATCTGTTAAGACTGGCCCAACAGCCCCCCAACCCCCACCTCCCCAAGTCACATTTGCTTTGGGTCGTTTTGAGTAGGTAAAAAAAAAAGCAGGTACTACCCACAAGGTTAATTTTTCACTACGTCTTGTTTGCATTGTTGGTTTCCATTGCCCACAGTAGAAATTAAGCAGTGATTTTTATGCTCCGGGGGAAAAACAATGTTGAGTAAGAAGGCAAGTTTCAGTGACTTGCTTCTGGCCAGAAGGAGAGAGTGTGTCCCACGCTCCTGGAGGAGGGGTAAGAGGACCAGCATCCCCCGCCAAAGTCTGGCAAGGGGTGCTTAGGCAGGGCGTGGCCGGAGCAGCACACCCCAGTCTCCACTTCCCAACCCAAATGGGCAGAGACCTACTGAGGGCCCTGTTTTCATTGCCATTCAGGCCCAATCTCATTCCTTCCCCAGAAAGCAGAGAGCAAGGACTCTGGGTGTACCGCTGCCACCTCACCAACTGTCTGTTGTGCAATCCAAGTTGTGCGAACACTTTCTCTGAACATGTAGCTGGGGGGAAAAGATGATGCAGTTAGGTAGAGCCGTAGCTGCCGTGAACAACAAGCTTTCTTGAGTTGATGAAATAAGTAGGAGAGAAAAGAGGTCCCTTTGTGTGTCTTCCCCATTTCTGTGTCTATTTTCAGATCCAAACTGTTTCCTGTTAAAATATGCATGCCAACATTTTATTTTTAACAAATGCTAGCCAAAGTATGCATTAGTGTCTTCTCCTCAGTCTCTAAAATTGGGTACGATGGCCTAAATAGCTGGGGAATAGCAGGAGGAGGAAAGATTCTGAGAAGAATGCATAGACAGGAGGAGCTGAGTGGACGGAAAGGAGAAACTCCCTGTCTTGGTGGCGAGGGGCAGACTCCTGGGTCAGCCTCCAAGCGGAGAGGACAGGAGTGAGCGGACGGCTGGGCGGACTCACTGAGGATGCTCTTAACCCGCTGGCTTCGTTTGCAAGCATAGCTTTTTTTTTTTTTTTTTTTTTTTTTTGGCTGCGTTGGGTCTTCGTTGCTGCACACGGGCTTTCTCTAGCTGTGGCGAGCCAGGGCCACTCTTCGTTGCGGTGCACGGGCTTCTCATTGTGGTGGCTTCTCTTGTCGCGGAGCACGGGCTCTAGGCGTGCGGGCTTCAGTAGTTGTGGCTCGTGGGCTCTAGAGCGCAGGCTCAGTAGTTGTGGCGCACGGGCTTAGCTGCTCCGTGACATGTGGGATCTTCCCGGACCAGGGCTTGAACCCTTGTCCCCTGCATTGGTAGGTGGATTCTTAACCACTGCGCCACCAGGGAAGCCCAAGGGTAGCATACTTTTGAAACTTGCTCTTTTATGTTGTATGAGGAAAATCACACCATAAAGACTCAAATTCTGGTGACATTTCATTTCATACAAGGAAGCTCAGCTGGCGAGGAATCTCCTTGTACTTGAAAAAAAAAAAGTATTAAATCAAACTAAAGCTCGCATGTAATTCAATCAGAACGACTAACTCTGAATGCCCCGCTCCATCTCTCCTCACCCCCATCCCATTCACGCACCCCAAGCAACAACTTTCCATTCCTACCTGTTTCTTCTAGAATTTCTCTCCATATTTCTAAGTGCTAATAATATGCACATGCTGTTATTTCTTGATTTGTTCATTTCAGTCAACTTCTATGATGGTACCTGGGGATTTGGCTGGTGTAACCACCGCAGTTCAACTCCCTCCAGCCCCTCAACTTAGATGATATGATTTTTGTTTAAATAGTCTTTGTATTGGGCTTCCCTGGTGGCGCAGTGGTTGAGAATCCACCTGCCAATGCAGGGGACACGGGTTCGAGCCCTGGTCTGGGAAGATCCCACATGCCACGGAGCAACTAGGCCCGTGAGCCACAAGTACTGAGCCTGCGCGTCTGGAGCCTGTGCTCCGCAACAAGAGAGGCCCGGGCACCACGATGAAGAGTGGCCCCCACTCACCGCAACTAGAGAAAGCCCTCGCACAGAAACGGAGACCCAACAGAGCCAAAAATAAAAATAAAAAAATAATTTTTTTTAAAAAAGTAGTCTTTGTATTATTTTTTAATAAATGTATTTATTTATTTATTTTTGGCTGCATTGGGTCTTCATTGCTGCATGTGGGCTTTCACTAGTTGCGGTGCGCGGGGGCTACTCTTTGTTGCAGTGCGCGGGCTTCTCATTGCGGTGGCTTCTCTTGTTGTGGAGCATGGGCTCTAGGCATGTGGGCTTCAGTAGCTGTGGCACACGGGCTCAGTAGTTGTGGTGCCCGGGCTTAGCTGCTCCGCGGCATGTGGGATCTTCCCGTACCAGGGCTCGAACCCATGTCCCCTGCACTGGGGACCACTGCACCATGAGGGAAGTCCCTAGTCTTTGTATTATTATGGCTTCCTATGTTCTCTGCTAATCCAAGTGACAAGCTATGATTACATTTCCTTTCTTGTTGAGCTCTGAATATTTTCTGGAATTAAAACCTGTCGCATGCCATTGCTTAGTTTGCTAGGGATATATGCCAGTTTTTCCTACGTGCTTTGCACTGTCCACTGATGACTCCCCCAAATGCTCAGACACATTAAGTAACCTAACTGTCCTCATTTTCCCCATGCAGAGACCACCCCTTCTCCCTCCTGCTCTGCAACGCTCTGATTTGATCTGGAAACCAGCACACGGCTTGTGCTGAAACACCCCAGCCTCTCGCCTGCACTGGCTCTCGCCTCCTGGTCTCCTTGTGTTCCCCGTTCTCGGTTTACTACTTCGTGTTTCAGAAACACATTCTCCAGGAGCTTCCAAAGAGAGTGTGCAGGTGAGGTGCGTACTGTTGCTATCTTTGCAGTAGGCGGAACCTGCTTCCTCGGCCCCTTGGTTCTACCTGAGGGAGAGCCCCCTGGTTCTACCTGCATTGGAAACGTCCTCAGAATGTTCTCTGCTTTCCTTCTGGTCTTGCTGCCCTAAGGATCCAACTGCCCTTGGACTCTGGTTCAGCCTCATCGGAGATGACTTGTTTTCCTCTGCAGAACCTTTTCACCCCTAGAAATAGAACAGGCGTCCCAAAGTCAGTGGTCTAATAGCTGCAATTTAAAAGGTAAAAAAGAAAGATGTGACGTTAATTTTAAGAATATATTTTATTTATCCAGTATATCAACCTGTAATCAATATAAAAATGATCAATAAGAGGTTTCACCTTAGGGAAGTCTTTGAAATCAGGTGTGTATAGCACACTCCCAGCCCACTTGAGTCGGACCTGACATGTCCAGTCAGCCCGGTGCTCAAGTATTTGGGTTGAAGAAGAGGGTCTTTGTGGATACAAAGCTGGCCAGCCTTCCTGGTAGGTGGCCATCTCACAGCAGGTCATGCCACTGCCCCAGGGCTTCTCTAGCCTCTGCCACGGGCCCGACAGTCGAGATGTGTTCTTGGAGTCCTGGAGGATTGTTCAGGTTTGCAACATTTTCTGTGAAAGAGCCAACAATTCCTGGAAGAAGTGACTCTTCGGGCCTTACTGGGTAACAGGCATAAGGGAAACTGGGTATACGGCCAGCAGAGGGCCAGCTCCTGCCCAGTGGGTCTCAGGTTGGATGACGGGCAGAGGGGCGGAGGGCAGGAGGAAGGAATACAGGACAGGGCTACTCTCCTTCCCCTTCTCTCTCTGTCTCCCTCTCTCTCTCTCCTCTTCCTCCCCCAGTCCCCATGACAGTCAAGACCCAGAGGTGCCCACCAGGGTGGCAAAAGATTCCGCACTTGTATCTTTCATCTTCAAACTACAGATAAGAGCAAGTCTCCTACTTTGCTTGTCAAACATTTACATCATTTACATAGCGCTTATTCTCAGCCTGCCACTGTTCTAAACCCTTCTGCAAATATGCCCTCATTTAATCCTTATAACAGCCCTGTCCCCATTCTAAGGATGGGAATGCTGAGGCCCAGAGAGGGTCAGTGTATAGTTGAGGTGTGTCCCCAGGCAGTGGCTCCACACTCCAAGCTCTCAGCCACTGCTGGTGGCTCCCCGTCTCCACGGGGTTCCTGCACAGTTAGGCGGAGCGCAGGAAGTGTTTGGATGTTTCTCCATGAAATGGTCTGCTCTGGAAACAAAGCCTGTGGGCTTTGAACTGAATTTTGCAGAATGGGTTTAAATCCAGAGCCGAGGCGGTCCTCCGGGCAAGTGCTGAGTTCCACGTGCTCCCTGGGGCTTCCATGCTGACCCTTTCCGGTTTCACCGAGCCTGGTCCCCTCATCCACCCTCACTGCCGGAGAGAGCCAGCTAGAGACAGAGGGCATGGCTCACCGGCTAGTAGTACCTTTGAATATGAAACTCCCACTTAAGCACATTCCAGCCGGGTTAGGCTCCCTACTGTTTCCAACTATGACCCTTTACTCTACCTTTTCCTTTCTGCCTTAGTCAACTTTCCGACTTCCAGAGTTTTCAACATGTTGGTGAGTCTCAAATCCCCTGTATGTGTCCTGCTAGGAACCAGCAAGCTCATAATTAATAAGATCTAATAAATTTGGGCTCCAATAATTTGTATTATGTGATCGTTTTGACAGAAGCTGGGCCAGAGTGAACCTCCACTCTGTGAAGAAAAGGCTGGCTAATCACTGTAATCGAGTAAACATTGCAGGGACTGGATTCATCTGTTTTTCAGATCATGGAGCTATGACGCTTGTTTACGCCTGTATAACAGCCACATGCTATTTCATACATGTAGTAATAATAGCTGGTCTTTTGTTTTCAGGACCATTGGTTTAGCTATCACGTCCTTGGGTAATGCAAGCATCCTGCCTTTTTTTTTTTTTTTTTTTTTTTGGCTTTGTTGTTACATCTGTGTTTGCCCAGTCGTGGTTTCCCCTGAGGCTCTTGCAGTCACACGGACCTGGGAATGTATAATTATGGTCTCGTCTCTTAAAATCCTACACGTCTTGCACTCCAACAGTTCTGAGCTATTGGAGCTCTTACTTCAGAAGCAACCCTAGGTGGAGAGACTGCTAAAAGAGAAAAAAGGTTTTCTGAATCAACAAGCAAAACCTTGCTGTAAATTTCCTAAAGATAGCATCGACAAGATACATAAATATTCCAAACTCGGAAGCAGAGACTTTTGAGATAAAGCCTCCAGTTTGGGGAGACAGTGAAGGGTCAGGGATATATATTCTAGTCTGAGAAAACGAAGTGGAAATTGCAAATCTGTACATGAGCTGTGAGGAGCTCGTATGCTGGTGGCAACGCAATTACCTTTGAATCAATCGTCAGGAAAATGAATGAATACAGGAATGTGGCTTTTGAGTTTTAATATGATTTTTCAGTAATAACTATGTAGGAATAATTAACTAATTCAGGACAAGTGTCTTCAAAAGTCTATTAAAATATAGCTCCGGTAAATTAAATGGCACCATCTCCTCGTGCTTCTCTCTTTAACACAACTAATAAATTGTTTTTCATGCATGTAATAAATATTAGATAACTTGAAATTGGGTTTTCCCTTATTGTGGTGTGATATTTTTAGCATGTATCCAAAAATGTGACCTTGGATATTCCAGAAATACTCCTGGGTTCTACCATGGTAATTAGTACTTAATTTCACTGTGATTGTTTTCCCCATGCTCCCGAAAAAGTGCACGCTAATTATGAATTATCCTCATTTGTTCATTAAGGCAAGCCCTCAAAGGACATCCTTAAGATGACAATTTATTAACATAAACCAGGCTATTCTATGTTCTTAAAATAATAAAGCCTTTCAAATATTTTACATTCGGAACTTACCTATGAATTTATGGCAACCTCCCAAATAATCCGACTCAGTGTCGTTTCACCCTGGTTCCTGACCCATCCTTTCAGAATGAGCACAGGCGGTGCCATCGGTAACCACAAAGTGCATGGAATGAACGCCTCCCAGCAAGAGATGGAAACTCTCATTTCTGTTTGCTCCCTGCCCTGCACCCAGATGGCTGAGACATAACCCACCTCGGCACCCAGCACACAGCGAGGCCTGGGCAAAGGTAGGCAGCAAAGCCTTGGCTGGAAGCCCCTCCCCCCAACCCAGAGGGTAAGTCCCTTGGGGTGGGATCCATCTCCCTCCACTCCTTTCGCTGGAGCATCCCAGCACCTGGGACAGGAGCTGCCCTCAGGGTCGGCTGCGTGGATGTATAAATACCTGTTTGCAGGATTGGCGCCTACACTCTGTACCCCAGTACCTTTGCCCACGAGACTGCTTCTCCCACCCTTCCTCCTGTTCCCCGGCAATGTTAGCATGAAGGTGCTTTCTCAGCAGTGCCAGAGTTACTCTCCACCTGGGCTGAATTAGAGCTCCCGCCAGCAGTGGGAGGGGGCTGGGAGTGGTCCCCTGGGGCTCGGATTCTGGTGGCCACGGCACTAGACGTTCCTCACAACTTGATTGTGAAGTATTAGTGTACCCATGCTTCAGGTACAGAACATAAGGCATACTGAGGTTTGAGGGACTCGCTGAGAAGCCTGACCTCTCAAGTGCCATGTGGGCCTCTGAGCCCCGGTCTCCAACATCCCTCTGCTTCCCCCGTGAGGCCAGGCCAACAAGTTTGAGTCTTTAGTTCACAGGAGAGGGAGACCCAGGAAGAGTGTGCCAGAGATACCTGTGCAACCACATTCTGTACCATCCACAGAAATAGGGGTGGGATGCTATATTCGTTTCCTAGGGCTGCCATAACTGGTACCACAAACCGGGTGACTTGAAACAACAGAAATCTATTCTTCCCCAGTTCTGGAGGCCGGAAGTCTGAAATCAAGGTTTCATGGCAGAGCTGTGCCCTCTGAGGGCCTTGGGGGAAATCCATTTCATGCCTTTCTCTTAGCTTTGGGCATTGCTGGCAATCCTTGGTGTCGCTTGGCTTGGGGACGCATCCCTCCAATCTCTGTCATCACATGGGCTTCTGCCTGGGTGTCCTCATGTCCTCGTCCCTCCGTGCATGTCTGTCTCTGTGTGTCATCGTCTCTCCTCACAAGGACATCCGTCATACTGCGTCAGTGCCCTCCTTGATCCAGTAGGGCCTCCTGCTAACTAATGATGTCTGCAAAGGCCCGATTTCCAGCTAAGAGGACATTCGTGAGAACTAGAGCCTGGAACTGCCACATGTCTGTTGGGGGGTGGGGGGAGGCACAATTCAACCCCTAACACGCGAGCTGCGATGCCGCTTGTTTTCTGCTCAACTTGCTGGAGGCGTGCAGCAAGGGGAAGCCACAGCTGGTGGAGAATGTGTTGCTGCTCAAGGCTGGCCCTACACCTGAAGGCAGCAGCAGTTTTGGGTAGATCCTCACAATATAAAGGTCACCCGAAGGCTCCGGAGTCTCAAATCTTTCCAGGGATTATGCTAAATGTCTCCCAATGCTCAGGACGGCCTCCACCACAGAGCATGACCCCACCCATGACGTCAGTAGGGCTGAGTCTGAGAAACCCTGCCTCAATCCCGGAAGGGATCAAGTGAGACGTTCAGGCATCTCTCTGTGGGAGATACATTTTGGGGTCCAGCTTGAGGAGCCCTGCCCCAGGCCATGCCCCTCGCTGTGTGAAACGCTCTTCAAGTTGTCCAGTTCAGGAAACCCTGTTTCCTACCCAGGTGGACCCTGTTATGCTGAGTTGTTTTTTAGTCCATTAGCAAAGGACTAATACAAGAGCAGGCGAGTTTTGGAGATGGAGGGAAAAGGTGTCGGAAGGTTCTGGAATGTGAGAGGCTGCCTGATTGGACAGAGCAGAGACAGCAGAGAGCACATGGCTTTAAGCTGGGGGGAAGCGGGACCTGGCGCTGTCAGCCCCAGGGAGAAGCCAGGCTCCCAGAAGGGAGTGGAGGACAGCTAGGGAATAAGCGTATGCCTCACAGCTTGGCAAGTGAGAGTGGACCACAACCCTCCGTCAGCCAGCCGCTAGGAGAACGGATAACCTACAGTCGACTCTGGAGAGCTTGGCGTCTTGGGTTACGTCTCATAAAAAAGTCAGGACCGGGCGAGTCAGAGGCGACGCTTGCTCCGTTGAATCGTTTGCAGTTCTGAACTGTCTGTTTGTTTGATGCATGCACTGCTTCTCTGAGTGGATGTGAAGCTCCTGCAGTATTCTCCTGCTGTCTTTAACTTTCCACCCCCCTTCTCCTTACATTTTATATTTGCTTAGCTATCTTATTTATTTGCCTCAGATGTTTGGATGTATGATACTAAATGTGAGCAGAGCCTTCTTACACACCCAGGCTGGCTTCCAACGCTGCGTTTTGTTAAGTGATTTGCTTGGAACAAGAAACGTTTTTCTATGAAATTAATGTCGTAAAGTGGTGGGCTGTCCCAGGCCACACAACAAAAGCCTCCCATAGATACACTCTCCCTGAGGACCTAGCAATAGTCGTATGGGACCTGGTGTTTTCCTGGAGAAATACATTTGGTGGGCGATCCAACCTGGAATTGCAGATCGACCTGTACCACGATTCCGTATCAGGTGAGATGGACGGCCAGGGAGGAAGGCTCCTTCAGGAAGCAGGCATAGCTCTGTCTCCTAGCGTAGGGGTTGCACATCAGCCAGGAGCTGCAGGAATGGGGGGTTTGAATGGTCCAAAAACTGGGGCAGGGGGCTCACATGATGAGTCAGCTTGGGAGACGGAACCCGTAGGAGAAAGACGACCTTGCGTAGAGCGCGAGGAGGAGTGTGGTAGGCAGAATAAAGGCCCCCAAAGTTGTTCCTATGCTAATCCTCAACGCCTGTGAATCTGTGACCTCACCTGGCAAAAGGGATGTGAATAAATCACAGATCTGGAGATGGGGCGCTTATCCTGGATTATCCGCGCAGGCCCAGTAGATCCCAAGGGTCCTTGTGAGAGGAAGGTGAGAAAGTCAGGGGCAGAAAAGGAGATGTACGGATGCAAGCAGAGGTCAGTCAGGATGTGAGGATGTTACACGACTGGCTCGGAAGACAGAAAGGGGGGCCAGGAGCCTAGGAAAGCAGGCGGCCTCCAGAGCCTGGAAGAGGCAGAAAAACAGAGTCCCCTGAGAGCGTGAAGAAGGACCCGGCCCTGCCAACAGCCCGTGCACTGTGAGAACGTAAATGTGTGTCGCTCTAAGGCACTTTTGGTTTGTGATAATTAGTTACAGCAGCCGTGTGGGGAAGGAACACGGCGGGGGTAGGGGGTGGGGGGATTGATGACCAGCAATGAGGGAAGTAAGGAATGCGGAGAAGGACTGGAGGCTATTCCTCCCTTCACGCCACCACCTCTGTCCCCTGGCCACTGTGCTGAGGCAGAGAACTCAGGCGGGCCTGGCATCCGAGGACGGACTGGGCTCACCCCTCCCTCGGGCCTGCCCTGGAAAACCCTGTCTCCTGGTAGCTTTCATCACCAAGGCCCTCATGACCCAACACTGTTCTCATTCCTCATTATTTGTCTTTTAAATGTGATAAGACATACGTAACATACAATTTGCCATTTTAACTATTTTTAACCTCAATTCAGTGGCATTAAGGGCATTCACGTTGTCATACAAACATTACCGATATCCATCTTGAGAACTTTCTCTTTTTTTGTAATCGTATGTCATCTTTTTCCCCTTGAGGTATAGTTTTAGATCTTTTTTATTTATTTCCTTTTTTTTTTTAATTTAAAAAATGTTTTTGGCTGCACCGCACTGCAGGTAGGATCTTAGTTCCCTGACCAGGGATCAAACCCGCAGTCCCTGCATTGGAAGCGTAGAGGCTTAACCGCTGGACCACCAGGGAGGTCCCAAGGTATAGGTGATGTACAACATCTCCAGAACTTTTTCATCTTCTCACGCTGAGACTCTGTCACAATAGAACAATACCTCTCCACTACCTCCTCTTCCCGCTCTGGTAACCTCAAATCTATTTCCTGTCTCTATGAATCTGCCCGTTGTGGATATTTCATATAAGAGGAGTCATACAATATTTATCTTTTTGTGTTGTCCACCTTATTTCAGCCAGTGTAATACTTTGGAGGTCCATGTGTGTTGAAGAGCGAATCAGAAGTTCTTTCCTCTTTTTAGGCTGAATAATATTCCATCACATGGATAGACCCCATTTTGTTCATCCGCTCATCTGTTGATGGACAGTTGGGCCGCTTGTACCCTTCCGCTATTGTGAATGATGCTGCAGTTAACGTTGGTGTACAGCATCTGTTTGGGTTCCTGCTTTCAGTTCTTCAGGGTTCATACCTGGAGGTTGAATTATTGGGTCATATGGTAGCTCTGTACTTAACTTTTTTAGGCACCACCGTTTCCTGCAGCAGCTGCACGGTCTTACATTCCCATCAACAGTGTGCTAGGAGCTTCCCGTTTCTCCACATCCTGGTCAACACTTGCTATTTTCTGTTTGTTTTCATTACAGCCATCCTAGTAGTCACGCACAACACTCATGCTTGATAGGAAAACTCAGTTAAGTACCTAAACTGTCCCTCGGGGAGCAGGGGGACTGGGTGAGGAGGCACCACGAGAAGCCTTCAGGAGCGAAATCTTCAGCACTCAGAAAAGAAAGGGAAGAGAAAGGAAGTTCCTTGAGAGTCCCACGAGGGTGGCCCCTCACGGGTAAGAGACACACAGGCAGGAATCGTAAGACAGGCACCAGGCGTGCATTACCTTCCGCCTGACCAGACGTGGGGGCCTGGCCCTAATCCCTTCATCAGCATCTTTTTTCTTCTTTTAATATTTATTTAGTTATTTGGTTGCACCGGGTCTTAGCTGCAGCAGGCAGGCTCCTTAGTTGCAGCTCACCAGCTCCTTAGCTGTGGCATGCAAACTCTTAGTTGCGACATGCATGTGGGATCTAGTTCCCCAACCAGGGATCGAACCCGCCGGGCCCCCTGCATTGGGAGCTTGGAGTCTCAACCACTGTGCCACCGGTGAAGTCCCCCTTAGTCAGCATCTCGAATACCCACACAAGGACACGCACCTGTGGACCTCTTCTGCTTTACGATGATCCAGCAGAGCAAGAGACCTCAGAGGGAAAGGAGCCATTGTCTGCTCTACCGACATGACTATTGGATGAGCCCTCATCTCCGAGCATCATGGTAGGCCGTAATTTGACCGGCAATACTAGCCCTACGAACCTGATCAATTTGTGGCTGGAGAGCTGGAGAGGGTGGAGGTGTGGGATCGGTAGGCCATCACACACCGTTTAGGACAACGAACTGCTCTTCTGGCAGCACGTCTTCTGAAACAACGTCCAAGAGGAAAACATGGGTGTATGATACTGCGTGGCGTGTGCGAATCAGACACGTCTGCCAATTACGTGGACCAGTGAGGACATCTGCCTAGCGACCTTTTTTCCTTTGATACCGTAATAGACAGAAGCAATTTTATGTCTTTAAGACATACAAATAGCGAAAAATCGATGCGACTTGGGTGTTTTCAGTTAATTGTGTGCATGTGCGTGTGTGTGTGGTAAAAAACATAACATAAAATTTACCGTATTATCCATTTTTAAGTGTAAAGTTCAATGATGTTAAGTATATTCACATTTTTGGGAAACAGATCTTCAGAACTTCTTCATCTTGCAAAACTTAAACAACTCCCCATTTCTACTTTCTGCTTCTGTGAATTTCAGTACTTTCCACACCTCAGAGAAGTGGAATCTTATAGTATTTGCCTTTTTGTGAATGGCTTATGTCAGTTAGCATAATGGCGTCAAGGTTTGGGGAGGGTTTAATATTTATTTATTTATTTGGCTGCGTTGGGTCTTAGTTGCGGCACTCAGGATCTTCGTTGTGGCACATGGACTTCTCTCTAGTTGTGGCGCTCTAGAGCCCAAGCACCGCAACTGCTGAGCCCGCACACGAGTTTAGTTGCCCCGCAGCATGTGGGATCTTAGTTCCCTGACCAAGGTTTGAACCCGCGTCCCCTGCATTGGAAGGCGGATTCTTAACCACTGGACTACCAGGGAAGTCCCTGGCCTCAAGGTTTATCCATGTTGGAGCATGTGACAGGATTTCCTTCTCTCTTAAGGCTAAATCACGTGATACGATTTCCTTCTCTTTTAAGGCTGAATCATATTCCATTGTGTATACATATATTGTGTGTATAGACCACATTTTGTTTATCCTTTGATAGGCATTTGGGTTACTTCCACCTCTTGGCTATTGTGAATAATTTTGCTATGAATGTGGGTGTGTGAATATCTCTTCAAGACCGTGCTTTCAGTTCTTTTGAAGATCTATCTATCTATCTATATCTCTGGATGTGGGATTCCTGGATCATCACAGAGTTATCATCTTTTTGGACTACAAAACAACAAAGTTAACAGTACAAAGACCAGTTGACAGACTATATTTGTACACCAGGGGCGAGCTCATAAGAGGGAAACTTTCTTGCTCCCTTTATGCCTTATTTACAGTTTATTATGAGAGCTTTTTTTCCCCACGTGTTATGGAAGAATATATATAGAAACATACAAAAACCTTAAGTGTGCAGTTTAATGAATTTTCTTAAACTGAACACACTTGTGTAACCCACATTCATGTCAAGAAAGCGGACATTACCATACCCAAGAAGCTCCGTTCCCCTCATGACCTCCCCAAGAGTCAACTCTGTTCTGATCGCTCAACCTAAATAAGCATTGTTGATACTCAGAACATCATAGGGGAATAAAGAGAAGAGAGGAGAGGAGAGGAGAGGAGAAGAGAAGGGAAGGGAAGGGAAGGGAAGGGAAGGGAAGAGAAGAGAAGAGAAGAGAAGAGAAGAGAAGAGAAGAGAAGAGA
>NW_021703779.1:3938997-4040386 GCF_005190385.1 Monodon monoceros | reverse complement strand
GAAGAGAAGAGAAGAGAAGAGAAGAGAAGAGAAGAGAAGAGAAGAGAAGAGAATGTAGGGGAGGGGAGGGGAGGAGAGGAGAGGAGAGAAAGGGAGAGAAGGAAGGAGAGAAGGAAGGAAGGAGGGAAAGAAAGAAGGAAGGAAGGAAGGAAGGAAGCTGAGTGTGAAGGGCCCTTCCCTTGAGCTATGTGACTTTAGGCAATTCAGTTAACAGCTAAGCCTCAGCTTTCAACCTTCTACAGTGGCGATCCTCCTAAATGCCCAGCCATCGACCAGCTCAGCGCTGTCATGAGGGCCATAATCAGGTTATCCAATTTTATTACAACTGAGAGAAAGCAACGTTCTGTTGGGGTTTGATGTGATAGAACTTCTGGGTCCATCCTCTCCTCTTTGGGATGGAGATTCTAGAAGAGCACTTGTCAGTCAGTCATGTCCACTCTCAAGTTTATTTGGGATTTTGCAGTGAGAGACAGGAAGCTGAAGGACAGATAGGATCTGGGAGCTCTACTTCCGGTCCGGAGGGAACAACCTCAAGCCAACAGGAAACATGAAGACTGAGTGATTCAATGCCAAGTGAAATGAACGTCAGCTCTGCCGCTAGCCGTTCTTTATTAGTCCAGGTGGCTCTTAATTTTCATGTCTGTACTTAGCACAGCTTCTGAAATCCTCATTGAGTGAGGTGTGGAATCATTCCCCCACCTTTAGGTGTGTGTGAAATAGGACAGTTCTCATGCAAGGCCATGTAAATCCTGGATTATCTGGGTGGGGCCAATGTAATGACAGGAGTCCTTAAACGTGGAAGGGGAAGGCAGAAAAACTCAAATCAGAGAAGATTTGACTATGGAAGAATGGTGAGAGAGTTGCAGTGTTGCTGGATTTGCACATAAAAGCCTTTGACCTCCGGATAGAACTTGGCTCCGGGTTTAGGAAAACACATGAGGCTGAGCCAGTCCTAGCTCAGCAGAGCTCAGCAAGGGCAAAGTTGAAGCACATGCATGCATTGTGAGCAAGAAATAAAGGATTGCTGCAGTTGCAGCAGACAAAGCTCGTACATACAGTACACCAGAGGATGCAGTCTGCAGGGACCAGCCTCCAGTGCACACCCCATGGCAGAGCAGGGCTGTGAATGGATCTGGGGACCAATGGGGGAGAACCACCACAGCAGAGCATGGTGGAAGAAACCTAGAGAGTTACTTTCATGAGGGACTCTGGGCAAGAGACGTCAAGCCATGTGGAGGAGGCCAACAGAGCAGGCTGAATGAGAAGGGGATGAAGTGCAAGGAGGACTCTGCCCAGGACGGCATCACACTAACCCTGGGATTCGTCTCCTAGCCTGGCTTTGCACTGGATTCATGTTCCAGTCCTATGAGGAAAGGGGCAACCACCAAGGACTGCATGAGACACTCTGGGGTTCAAGTAGTGGTGATGTGGTCCCTTCCCAGCAGAGGGTCACACATACAAAACCACCCCTGCTTTGACTTGTGAGGGCTTGTAGTACACTGAGGGCAATGACCAAGGCAGAGGAGAAGACGGTGGTGCCCTGCATGGCACTGTGGTGACCCAGGAAGCTTGTCCTTGACAAGGCTGACGTTTCTCAACCCCCTGTACATTCCTGAATGTCAGGGACCCACCTCTCTGTAGATTCCAGTGGTGGGCACTGTCATAAGTATGCACCGGTGTTTCCAGCTGTGTGGGTGCCCCACCCAGCTCACCAAGAGATGTGAGGGAGACAGGAAGTACATGGGAGGAGGAGAGGATAATCCTGGCCTTTGCCGGTCAAGGTCACGTACCTGGTTGAATTCTCTACATGGTTTACGCTGGATCGAAACAAGAAACATATTTTCTTATTTTTCTTTGTGGCAGTCTGACCTCATCTTTACTCATCGTTTAAGATGAAATCTTGCTGAGGAATTTGACCTTCTAATATTTCAAATTAGAATCCTACACAGGAGAGGTAGAGGGTCTTAAACAGGATGACCTAGGTTAGCAGTCAGGGTAACAGAAGGCTTTGCTGGGGAAACAAGACCGAAGGCGAGATCTAGTGGTCTGACCCAGGCTGAGGGGACAGAGGGCATTCTGGGGAGGGAGAAATGGGTACGTACAATTCCTGAGAGGGGATGGAGAAAGGTCCCCTTTCCCAGAGGGAAGATGACTGGTGATGCCACTCTGTCATGCCACGCCTACACTGTACCCAGCAAGAAATGATGGGGAAAGTAAGCGCTGTGCTTAGAATTCAAGAATTGTCCTGAAACTGGTGGCACATTGTAGCTTTGAAAATGAGTGCAGCCCGGATCCTGCCCCCAGTGAAGTCTACTTAATTCGTTGCTGTGGGGCGTGGCCTGGGCTGTGGAATTTTTTGTTTTTGTTTTTGTTTTTTTCGGTACGCGGGCCTCTCACTGTTGTGGCCTCTCCCGTTGCGGAGCACAGGCTCCGGACGCGCAGGCTCAGCGGCCATGGCTCACGGGCCCAGCCGCTCTGCGGCATGTGGGGTCTTCCCGGACCGGGGCACGAACCCGTGTCCCCTGCATCGGCAGGCGGACTCTCAACCACTGCGCCACCAGGGAAGCCCTGAGCTGTGGAATTTTTAAAGGCTCTTCTAGTGTTTTCACTGTGCAGCCAGTATTGAGAATTGCTGATCTAAAGCAGTGGTTCCCCAACTTCAGCATTCACCTGGGCAACCCGGAGGTTTGTTAAAACACAAGAGTCCTTGGCCCTACCCCTAGAATTCTCAATTCAGGAGGTTTGGAGAGGGGCTGGATCGTTTGTATTTCTCATAATATGCCAGGTGTTACTGATGTCGCTGGTCCCAGGACCACACTTTGAGAACCACTAAAGGGAGAAAAAAACTGAACTTAGGTGCTGGGAGTGGGGGACCAGGGTAGGTCTACGAGTGAATAAAAGATGCTAATTTCAGGAAATTTTCAGCATTGGACCAGGTTGGGAAGAATTCAACATGGCACAGTGTGTCGGCATCCCTAGACTATACAGAGCCTGGCAATTGAAAGTCAGTTTTGCCAGAAGTCCAGGTAAGGTAGAGAGAGATCCATCTGCAGGAGGCAGGACCCATTCCTGCGCCATATTCCAGTCCCTGGAGGCTAGAGCCAAGCTTGCCCGTGAGAGCCAAGGACACAGAGAACCCAACATGGATCCCTCTTGGGATGTATGGACAGGGGCTGCAGAAGGGGATGGGGGACCTCAGGAAGAGGGAGAGGCAGAGATGTTGGATCCCAGCCGGCAGGCAGATGTTGAAGGAGCCTCTGGAAATCCAGGGTCCCCAAGTGGAGAAGCCCAAGCCCCACCCACTGAGACTGACTGCGGGCTCAGGAGTCAGCATGCGTAACCCACCTCTCCCTCCCCTTCTAGTCTAGCTGGCCCCATTTATGTTTGTATAATAACACTTCTGGAGGAGGGCGGCAGAGGGTGCCACATGGAGGTGAAGGTGGCGTGGGGGGATGGGAAGGAGGAAGCTCTGAAGAAAGCACGGTAGGTGGATTCTCAGGGGGCCCCATGATTCCCGTCCCCCACGTGCATACCTTGTATAATCCTCTCCCCTTGAGTGTGCGTGGGACCTGTGACCATGACGAGATGTGACTCCTGTGATTGGTGGCTGATCAGTTGACTGTGAGTCACTCAAAAGGGAAAACTACCCTGGGTGGGCCTGAGCTAATCAGGGGAGATTTACGAACGGTGGGCCTGGCTGAATCACGTGAGCTTTAGAAAAGCAGAGAGACTCTCCTGCTGGTCTCAAACACGAAACAAACAGCAACTTGTGAGCTGCCTATGGACAAGGGTGGTCTCTAGGAGCTGAGGGCCTCAGTCCTACAACCATGAGGGACTGAATTAGCCAAAAACCAGTGAGTCTGGGAGAGAACCCTGAGCTTCAGATGAAAAGGCAGCCCGAGCCAACACCCTGATGGCAGCCTAGTGAGACCCTGAGCAGAGGACCTAGTTATGCCATGTCCAGATTCCTGATCCAGGGAACGGAGAGGACAAATGTGTGCTGTTTGAAGTCTCTAAATTTGGGGTCATTGGTAATGCAGCAGTAGAAGAACAATCCAGTAGGGAACACATATACACCCTCAGTCAGACACCATTTAATACTTTTTTTTTTTTTTTACTGGCTACGATGAAAACAAAATGAGTTGCATTCCCTTTGTCATTTATTCACATGACTTCAATGAAGAGAGGGTCGGTCACGGAGAAATCAGCCGGATTCCCTGCAGAAGGCTTGCTACTATCACTTTCCAGGGTAACTGGCGGGGCTGTTATCTTCAAGTTTTTGTTTTTTTGGCTGCGTCGGGTCTTAGTTGCAGCACGTGGGATCTTTTGTTGTGGCACGTGGGCTCAGTAGTTGCAGCGGGAGGGCTTAGTTGCGCCACGGCATGTGGGATCTTAGTTCCCCGACCGGGGATCGAACTCAAGTCCCCTGCGCTGGAAGGTGGATTCTTAACCACTGGACCACCAGGGAAGTCCCTGGGGGGCTGTTATATGCTAACCCTTTCTAAGCTCTTCACTTACCTGAATCTCAACCGCAGGCTTCTGGCAGGTCCCCTCTACTCCCCAGGAGAGGCAGGGTCCCTGTCCAGGGACCCCCGACCCACTCTGCAGGGCCTTGTGAAAGCATTCCCTCCCAACTAGTGTGGGGTTGGCTTATGTGCTTCCTTAAGCTTCCTGCTTTTCCAGGCAAGAATCACGACTTCAGGTTTTCCTGAGCACTTAACCAAAGGCACACTTGCAGTCTGCCAAATGCTGATCAACCGCATGAGCTAGTAATAATATCCCAATGGCAAGTTTCTGTAGCGTAGCGGTTCTCAAAGTGCGCTTCTCAGACCAGCGTCAGCCTCTGCTGGGAACTTGTTCGAAAGGCAGATTCTTGGGTTTCCCCCAGACCTGCTGAGTCAAAAACCCCAGGACTGGGGCCCAGCCACCTGGGTTTGGTAAGTCCTCCCAGAAGTTCTTCTGCACTTTTAGTTTGAGTATCACTGCTCTGGCTTGATGTTTTGTATTTTTCAGGTAATCAGTCCCTTAATAATTCCCGGTTCTCTTTCCCCCGATTTTTTGGTAGTTGTTTTATTTTGGATTTTGAGCTGAAGTTCTCCAAATCATGTAATTAATATTGTGTCTGATCACATTGCTCCTAATTGTTTGAGACGCATATTTCGGTGGAATCACCATAGCTTCAGTTTGTTGAGCAGTGACTGTGTACTAATCGTAGACCTGAATGCAGAAATCTTCCTCTCAAATCAGCCTCAGAAGAAGAGGTTAGCCTTGGCCCCAACTTTCAGAGGCAGAATCAGGAGCAGAGCCCTGTAAATAATGTATGCACCACATCCCACAGCCAGCACCGGCTCGAAATTCAAAGCCACGGTGTCTCGCTCCAAAATCGGTGCTTGTAACCCCAGACTAAACAGTTTCAGAACCTTAGACTCTGACTTTTAAAGGGCACCAACTGTTTATTGCATCCAAATATTTTGCCACCAGAAGCAGCTTGACATAGGTAAAGTGAAGTGCCACCAGGGGAGGTTGGAGGGCATCAGAGGGAAGGTCCCCTCCCTTCTCGTGGTGTTGCTTAATCGTGCGCTGTGTTCGTTGGAAGCTTATTTGCCGAGCTATTCTTTTGTTCTGGGGATGACCAACGCCTCTTAAAGGTGTAAGGCCAACTGGCCCGAGGCAGGGGAACACAATCAGATTCACAGGTTGCATCAGACCGAAATTCTCCGGACCACCCAGTTCCAGGAACTGACCTGGAGACTTTGAACCCAGCCCAGCCTTCCCGCCTTTCGAGGGGCAGGACCAACGGTCCCCCAGGATACCCGAAAAGACCACCAAATAAGGAATACCCTGCGCCCTCCCAGATTCACCACACCCTTTTCCCTTCTTCCCCTATAAAATCTTGCCCGACCCTCTCCCGGGTGCGACTTCTCTGGCCCCTTTCTCTCGGACCAGTGAACCTCGCCCGGGAGCGCTCCCTAATAAAGCTCACTTGAAGCTTTCCTCTGTTTCACGGTGCCGTTTGTTAAGATCCGACCTTACAAAAGGAATAGAGCAGACTATGCCCAAAGCACGTCAAGGTCTTCCTTGTCGGTGTCGCTCTGGCACCCTGTGAAAGCCACTTGGCCCTTCCACTCTGCTCCAAACTCCCTGCTCCCTCCAGCTGGTCCTGGAATCAGCTTCCACCACCTCTGCCTTCATACCGCTTTGTCCCCCTCTCACCTGGGACCCCTCCCCAGGGCTTCCAGCTGCCCCTTGCCCTCTACATCTGGCCTCTGCAGCATTTCGGGCCACACCAACCACCTCTGTGACATTGGATGTGGCACCACAATTATATCGGGGGGTCCTTAAGCAACCCCCCAGACAAAGCCTGGCAGTACCCCCTCCTGCCTCCTGGCCCTCTTGGCCCTGCACTGGAAGGTGTCCCGTGGTGCCTGAGCACCATGAAAACCGAGGGAAAAGGGAAAAGCCATGTTGCTTCCTCCTCTGAGGTTCTCATGTCATGACACAGTCCTTTGGGGCCTTAAAACCTTTCCCTTTTCAGGACTCTCGTAATAAAATGGAGAAGTAACGTTATAAAACTTGGTCATATTTTGTTTGGATTTTTCTATGGCGCTAAAATATACATAACATAAATTTGAATCGTTTTTAAGCGTACAATTCAGTGGCATTAAGCGCGTGGACAATATCGTGCGTCTATCACTACCATCCACAGCCTGAACTTTTTCATCACCCCCAAGAGAAACTCTGTTCCCATTAAACAACATCTCCATCCCTTTGTCCCCCAGCCCCTGGTGACGACGATTCTTTCTGTTTCTATGAACTTGCCTATGCTGGGTACCCCACATAAGTAGAATCATGAGATATTTGCTCTTTTGTGTCTGTGTCATATTAGTTTTGGAAAAGGAAGAGAGTGATAGGTGTAGAGGTAGGGAGTGCATAGTGATGAATGGAATTGGTCAACAGCCAGTGACAGGAGTTCCTGTCGAAACAGAATAAAACATTCCTGTCGAAATAGAATAAAGCATAAGTCCTTGTGTGTTAGTTGTCTACTGCTCCGTAACAAATTACCACAAGTTCAGTGGCTTTAAACGCACACGTTTTGGGGATTCCCTGGCAGTCCAGTGGTTAGGACTCCACGCTTTCACTGCTGAGGGCGCAGGTTCAATCCCTGGTCACGGAACTAAGATCCTGCAAGCTGAGTGGTGCGGAAAAAAAAAACAAAAAACAAAAAACCCACTCACATTTCTATGCATCAGGAGTCCAGGCACAGCTTAGCCGGCTCCTCTGCTTGGGGGCTCACAGGGTCTGCAGTCCAGATGTCAGCTGGGTTGCATTCTCATCTGGAGGTTCAACTGAGGCAGAGTCAGCTCCCAAGCTCCCTCAGGTTGTTAGACGAATTCATTTCCTTGCAACTGCAGGATGTAGGGCCCTGGCTTCTTGCTGGCTGCCCTTGATTCCTTGCCACACAGCAGCTTACTTCCTCAATCCTGCAAGGTGGTCTCTAGAGCTTCTAGCTCCAACTTAATCAGAGGAGTGACCGCCATCCTATGTGCCATATTCTCTCGGTTAGAACTGAGTCACAAGTCCTGCCCACACTCCAGGGGATGGGACCCCCACAAAGGCATGAACACCAGGGGGCAGGACTCATGCAGGCTGCCTGTCCAACACGCCTTCAGGGTGGGAGAACTGAGGGAGAAACGTTCATGGAAAGCCAGCCAGGGGGACGTTTTGCTCCTTCTTGAGTTTGCATGAGGTTGCCCCGAATTTGGCCAGCAGACCTCAAAGATAGGTAGTCAGACCTTTCACCCCGAAAACATGGGGCAGCAGGTCTTTTCTAAGAGCTTACAATTAAGACTGGAATTAAAAACACAATCAAGGGAAAGATTACTTTTAAGTATTACTTAGTCATCTTCCTCCACCTGCAAGTTGCAGCCTCAAAATAACTTGGAGGAAAAAAAATCCCTGGTTATTTACATTTGCTCTCTATTTTTAACCGCCTTTCTGTTTTAAACATTTAATATCTTCCAAACCCCTATTGGAAGCCACTGAACCTGTAGCAAGATATCCTATTTATTTTTGTAGCTATTTTCATCTGCTTAGAGAACTTTTTGTTTTCATCTGAGCTCTTAGGGGAGGTGAAGCAGGTCAGCATGTCTGGCCCACTTGTCAACTGGCTGTGCTGCCTTCTTAATAAAACGGTGCTAAATTCAGAGCTACTTATCACATGTCTCTTTTTATGTGGCTCAGTTTTTCCATTACTTGAAGTTCCCAAATGCTAATAAACCCTAATGTGCTATATTTGCTGGAATGAATGCATTATGCTTTTCAGAGTTGATGTTTTTACATAAATAGAACATGTTCTGCAAGAGAGAGGAAAAACCACCCTCGTAGGGCATACATCCACTTGATTTTTTTCCCCCCTGTTGATCTGGAGCTGTTTAATCAGAGAAGGAGGGAGGGGGAAAAAGATAAACAAGGCAGAGGGAAAAATACACCTACAGATTCGGCCCACCTCTTCTGCCTTCTGTCTTTGGGCTGCAGGTTCCTTTTGTATCCGTTGATTTCACAATCACTAATCATACACTCTCAAATGGATCTAATGTAAAAGATGTGTCTGGAAGACAGAAAAATGACTCTAAGACTCCGTAAGACAATACATTTGTTGTTCTTCCAGCTGTAGTTAGAATAAACATTTTGCTATAGAGTCACTCGAAACTCATTAAAATCCCAACGATAAAAATCACCTCCAGTGAGAGAAATCAGAAGCGTTAGCAAACTTCCGTGGGAGTTATCGACTCTGAGTGGAATGAGGGCCCCTTGTAGACAAGAGCCGCGTCTCGATGTGGCTGCTGGTTGCTCAGGTGTACCCGTAGGTAAAACACATGATTTTTTGCACTTAACGGTATGCAAGTTATACTCAGAGGTTAAAGACAAAAATCCAACCTAACCTAAGGCTGGTGTAGTAGACACTGCAACAGAATGTGAAACCAGTGACTAAAAAATCAACAAACATCATTCAGACCCACCATTGGGAATATTCTGTTTGACTCCCCTCCCCCTCCCCCGCCCCCGCCCTCACCGCACCCCACCTTCCTCTTCCTTCCTCTCCCCTCCAAATCTATCTTTGTTGCGTGATACTGTATTCTTCTTCAACCAGCTTCTGGCACAAAGATGGAACATTTTAAGAGTTTAATGTCAGATTACTCACATTTCCCTCTCGAATGTTTTCTAGTTCCATCCCTCCAAGGAGAGGAAGAAATACGAAATGTATCTCTCTACCTTGGTCTTGCCCTGCAGGCTGTTGTTGTCACCGTCTCTGACCGGTGTTTCTGGGAACAGTCAAACCAGTAGGTCAATGTAACTTGTAGCACGCAGCAAAACCTGGCATTGCTTATCCTTTACCTGTTGAGCTATGTTGTCATTTACTGCTTCTATTAAGGAAAGGAAGCTTCTTTGCCTCAAGAAGCTCAAGCAGCAGTCAGTATCTGGACTTCATCCTGGGTGGCCGAGGGGCCAGTTCTCGTGGATCCTCAACCACGCACATGAACATGTGTACTTGCGGCGGGTCTTACTGCACGTGTGCTTCTCTGAAATTAAAGTGCAGCCACATATCCAAGGAAGAGGCTTTTGTGTTTTTGCAGTCTAGTGGGAAAATAACTTTTAGCTACTTTTTCCAATTTTAAATTAACTTTATTTTGAAAAAAAATGTTTATGTTTTAGGAACTTGCCTGGTACTTTTTTTCTGTCTTTTTTTTTTTTTTGGCCAACATGAAATTCATATAACATGAAATTAGCCCTTTAAAGCAGACAATTCAGTGGCATGTATAGTATATTCACAGCCTTCAAACTCACTCCTCGTTCCAGTCTGCCTTTGCTCTGGTCCCAGGCAGCCCTGAATCTGCTTTGTGTCTCTAATGATACACCTGTCCTGGGTATTTCATATAAATGAAATCATGTCACATGTGACCTTTCCTCTCTGGCTTCTTTCACTCAGCATGCTTCTGAGATTCCTCTACATTGTAGCATGTGTCAGTAATTCATTAAATTCATTTTTTTTTAAACCCCACATTTGTTTATTTATTTATTTTTGGCTGTGTTGGGTCTTCGCTTCTGTGTGACGTCTTTCTCTAGTTGTGGCAAGTAGGGGCCACTCTTCGTCGCGGTACGCGGGCCTCTCACTATCGCGGCCTCTCTTGTTGCGGAGCACAGGCTCCAGACGTGGAGGCTCAATATTTGTGGCTCACGGGCCTAGTTGCTCCGCGGCATGTGGGATCTTCCCAGACCAGGGCTCGAACCTGTGTCCCCTGCATTAGCAGGCAGATTCTCAACCACTGTGCCACCAGGGAAGCCCCTAAATTCATTTTTAAATGAAAATAATTTTAGATGAAAAAGATAATTTTGAACGCACTTTAGGTGTTCGTTTATTGAGCACCTGCTGTGTGCAAGGCAGTAGACTGTAGTTAGCATGATGTAAACGTTGACCTTCTCCCCGAAATAAGCCTGCCCTGGTCACTGGAGCACCCCACCCCCATGCCACAGTCTGTGACATGAAACTATGCCAGGTGGGTTCCCAAGTTAGCCAGATCCTGTGACTCAAAGCCTTTCATCTTTGGGGAGATTTATTCTCCTTCCCCTCCCACCTTTCTTTAGAGCAACGTCCATTTCCCCTGAAAGCACAGACTCATTTTAGAATTGTCATTAAAAAAAAAAAAAAAAAAAAAGATATAGCATGCAAACAGTAAAAAAAAAGGGGGAAAAAAGAATTGTCATTTTAATTCATAGTGTGTCCATAAACAGGATGCAGAGCCCTGTGAATATCACAAAGAAGAGCCAGCCCTCAGGAGCTCTGCACGCTGGCAGGGGAGAAAGGACACCAAGGCAAGATGGAGACAGCAGCGTGAGCGATGGCCCGCAACCTGGTTTGTCCAGGTTGGGGAGGGGGAGGGAAGCGGGGAGGGGGTGGCCCGAGAGGTAAAGGCCCCTCGAGGCCCTCTGATGTGAAATGGGCTTTGAAGGAACAGTCAGACTCTGTTGGAAGTGGGGGGGGGGACATGGAGAGGGCAGGGTGAGGGCCTTGTGGCCAAAGGGGAGACTTGAGCCAAGACTTAGCTGCAGGAATAGGAGACAAGGCACAAATAAGCCATCTTGTTCAGAGTCAAGACTTCTTTGGAAGTGAGCACGTGGTAGATGTCAAAACTGGCCCGCAAGAAAGAGAAGCCAAGGGACAGTAACCCCCTCTCCCTTCGCTTCCTCCAACCTCCCCACGGCCACCGTCTGATTCCCCGGCTGCTCCAGCTCAGGTGCGAATGACGACGACCACGAGGTCTTCCTGCACCCAAGGGCCGCAAGTTCTGCAGGTGCCTCTATGATGCCAGATGAATTTCCCATCATGCCTCTCTTTCCATCCTTATGGCTCTCTCGACAAGTCTTGTGTGTGGAGACTTTGCTCTGCGTATCTGACTGCGCTCCTCTCTCCCCTCCTCCCCGTGGCAACCTCCTCTGCACTCTTCCAGACCCATCTCTCCACCCCCCAGGCAGAGCGGCTTCCTCCTTTATATCGTCACCAAGTGTATCATACTCTTAGAATAACTGTTCAATCAAAAAAAGACAGATTTTCTCTGTCCGGGTACACCTTGGGCATTGCCGATGACGCTGGGGCCTCACGGACGGTCCAACTTAGCTGGAAAAAAAAAAACCATAAGGGGAAACCCTCCGTCGGGATCCAAGGCCCATACTGCAAGGTACCCCCGACTGGTAGAGCCCTTAAGTGCTCCAGATATTCAGAGGAGATAGAAAGAGCTGAGTGCAATTTTGCAAAGCAGTCAGGGGGTGATGTCGGTAGAGAAGCGCAGGGAGGTCAGGACAGAACAATCGAGAACAAAGACGCGCTGCAATGCAAGCTGGGGTAGACTGTGGGCACGGGCAACGCGCACACGCTCGGAAGAGTCCAGCGTGGGTGATGAGGTCCTGGGCGGGGAGGTGAAATGAAGGGGCAGGTGGTAGACAGGCAGCAAGGGCAGGAGGAGCTGGAATGGACAGCCGGATTCCATTGCCTGGGGGTCTGTGGGGAGCAAGTAGTTGCAGATGGTTTCAAGGGTGGAGTTTGTATAACTGGGAGGAAATTGGAAATTCAGAAATGGGGACAGCGTTTCCTTGTTGGGCGAAAGGCATGCTTGTGCCAGACCGTTACTGGGAGTGGATGGGTACAGCCCGAAGACCCTCAGGCCGAGTCACCCTCCTTCGGTGCTGGGAAAGGTGACAGTGATTTGTCACACACAGGCATTATGGCCGCTGCTTGGCACGAAGCGTGACACCTGTCACATTTGTTTTTGGAATGCTTAGGCCTTGGGAGCTCCCAGAGATTGAACAGTGTGCACCACAGCACGCCACAGATGTTCATGTTTCTGTGAACAGCTAAATAACGCATGAGCCTCAACCAGACCATTTCTCACGGTGGAGACGCTGTCCTACTTCTAGCTCTTGTTTCACTAGTCCGGCCAAGTGAAAAACGTGTCCAGAGACCTGCTGAGCCCCCCCGCCCCCAAAACAGGATGTCCTCCTCTGGCCATGGCGCTGTGGTCAGAGACCCGCGCCCTGAAATCCACGGCCCTGCCCGCCCTCTCCAGCGCAAGGACCAGAAAGGATCTCTTCACTGTTCTTATTCTTGGGGATGGGTGGGGCGTGGCTAATTACTGGTAGACAGTGAGCATAAACCAGACCTTCCCAGAACCTCCCAGAAAATCAGCCTCCAAATTAAACCTGGTTAAAGGTGTGGGAGACGTAGACAGAAAGGTTCCATGTCAGGTAACAGGTTTAGGCTGCTTTGAGTTTTTTCAGGCCGGCACTGAAATCTACATTGTCTAATTTGCCAGCCTCAAGATTTTGGTGAACATAGTTTCCTCAATTACCTGAAATGGTGGAATGTTATGAAGTCACAAGAGACATGCTTTTTCATTTCATTTTAATATTTCTGCATTTCATTGAATGAAATTATAAGTAGCGCAATTTCAAAAAGAAAGGAACAGAGAATTCCAAGTTTTTAGAATGCCCACTAGGCAAAGTCTGAATTAAGAAATGAGATGGGGCTTCCCTGGTGGCGCAGTGGTTGAGAGTCCGCCTGCCGATGCAGGGGACGCGGGTTCGTGCCCTGCTCCAGGAAGATCCCACATGCCGCGGAGCGGCTGGGCCCGTGAGCCATGGCCGCTGAGCCTGCGCGTCCGGAGCCTGTGCTCCGCAACGGGAGAGGCCGCAACAGTGAGAGGCCCGCATACCGCAAAAAAAAAAAAAAGGAGGTGAATTCTTATGAGATAATGAACCTTCACACGCACGCACACAATCACTCATTTCTACCATGTATCACCCACGACTTTAAGTTTGTCTCCTACTAGAGTAGAAGCTTCTGGAAGGTAGGACTGTGTCTTAGTGCTTCATTTTTCCCCCATGGATCCATAAAATGCACTCAAGGTTTGTTTGAAGAGAATTATATTTACGTTACTAAAATGGTTTTTGTTTCAGTTTGTGTATTTTTTCTAGAGGACCCATTGAATTGCTATTTTAGGAACAGTTCGTTGCTTAAGAATTCACAATCGTATTAAGTGAAGTAATTCCTAAAAACATGCAGATTCAGTAAGAAGTAATAACTAATGCAACTTGAAAGGAAAGTTGGGTTGTGCTTTTCATACAAGTTACAGTTTTCAATGATTTGAGTACAAATGTATCCTGACAGATTTCTTACCTGCTTTTTAAATTAATTTATCCAATTGTTGTTTCCTTTCTGAAGTATTTTATATACTTTATATCCAAATGCGTGCCTGTCATTTTTATGCAACCTGTGAAATTTGCACATAGGTTCTGGCAAAGGTGTTTTTTTCAAGCCAACTGAACTGACAGTTAAAAGAATCTAAAGTGTTTAAACCTAAATGATTTTTTTTTTGAGGTTGTAACAGAAAGATCTCCTGAAGGAGAGAAAACCCTTATCTTGTCCACCTGTATAGACTCTGACACAAATACATAATTTAGAGGAGATAAGTGGAAATTAGCACATGCATATTTTTGAGCTAAATTAATTTTAACCGTAATAGCTGATGCAACTTTCACAGCCGCCCAGTGATGAAAGTAGCAACGTGTTATTACTGCTGTTACTGTTACTGTCCCCTCCCTACTTACAAGGGAAAACCTTGGCACTCGGGGGGGCACTGCAAGCCTTGCCCCATCACCTGGCTGCCTATCCACCAGCAGGTATCCAGCCTCCAGTCCCTGTGGTCTGGTATAAAATATTAAACCTGGACCCTTCATAAGCCGAACGATGCTTTATGGAGTGTGCTTAAGTAGAAACTAGTTCATGAGAACTCACTTCAGAATGAAGCCCTTGGAATCGACGTGGCCTAAACTAAACATCACCTTTGTGGGCAGAGGAATCTTGCTGTGGTTTGCGGGGTGGGAAGTGGGTGGTGTTGGAGGCCAGGACCTGCCTGGCGGAGGGCTCCCGGATCACAGAGCGTACTTCGTCCCGCTAATCGCATAATATATGTATGATGTATACTATGTATACATAGACGTATGCATACATGGATGTATATACACACCAGCTGTATAACCCCAGTGAGGCACACACTCCCGCCTGACCTGGCCAAGGCGGTCGATCGGGGGGGCCCTGCCCTGGAAGTCCTTCACACCCTTCTTCCTCTTTTTGCCCAAATCCTGTCTTCCGTGAATGGGTGAGAGGTGGCATGAAACAGACAGATGTCACCTGGGTCTTTTCACTTTAACATCCTCTTGCCATCACTTGTTTCTAATCCTCAGTGTCTGCTTTTGAACCCGTGATCTCTGCTCCCCTGAGCTCAGTGTTTTTCTGGGGCTGGGGGCCCAGTGTGTGCTTGGTTGGCACCCCTCCCCAGCCCTCCTCCGCTGGGCCCCCAGCAGGATGGCAGACAATGGGGAAGTGTGCGATGCAGGTGGTCCCCGGGCTGTCCTCCGGCTCTCCCCACACACCTGGCTGTCTGCACACCTAGGGCACCCACGGAGGGGAGGGGCTGAAGGACAGGAGGGTGGCACTGGGGCCCAGACAGCGCGTCCCCTCCTTCCAAGTGTGCCCCCCTCAGCCCCGGCCCGGGCCCTGAATTCCCTGCTGGCCGCCCTCATGCTACCGGAGCCCCACCCCGTGGCTGCCTCACTGCTCTCGGCCTGGAACTCTTTCTGGAGTCTTTGCTGCCCTTCCTTGTGAAATACATTTCCTCCTCCAGCTTCTTGGACAAAGTAACTGAATAACCTCCTTCCGATGACATGGCGATGTCTGAGCAGCGCCGAGCGTGTGGGGGGCTGAAGCTGGAGCCCTGGACCACGGCAGTCAGGCTGGATCCGGGGGTGAGGTCAGCCTGCTGCCAGGCCCAGGTGCCGGCGTGCGGCCAGCCCAGGGGGCGGACGGGGCTGCTGCCGGGGTTCCTCTGCACCTTTGGAGGGCGCCCCGGGGAAGGGGGACACGTCGGAGCCTCTCAGTGCTGCACCTGGCTCCTTTGGTGTAAAACAGTTGTTACACCCCAAATTGAAAGGCCTTAGTGGAGTCAGAGCGAGAGAGAGAGAAGAAGGAGGAGAAGGGAAAGGAGAAAGAGAGACAAAGGAAGAAAAAGAGAGAGGAGAGGAGGGAGGCTCAGAAACCATCTGAGCTGTCATCCCAGCCCCGAAGGGAGGGTCCCTCAGTCCTCTGAGCGCAGCCCAGGTCCGCTGGGCCCTATCCTGGAGGCCCCCGTCCCTCGCGGGGCTCACACTCACCCACTGCATTTCCCTCCCTCCTGCGAGGGGAGAGAAGCCGTGGAGAGCCGCAGTTATCCCTGGAGGTGCCACCGTGTAGACAGTTCCCTCCGCAAAAGTAAGTCAGTTGGCTCTCAGGAGGTGCCGAGCAGACCCGGTACGCGCTCCCTGAACCCGTCGCTTTACACCTCAGCTCCGGAGTCGGGCTGCTCGGGAGCGGAGAGACGAGCGTCCTTGGAGCCTCGGTGCCCGCCTGCCCTTCCATCCTGCAGCACTTCTGCCTGGAGCCATGAACCGCGTGGCTTCGCTTCGGTGGACGCGCTCCTCGGCTAACATTGAGCTGGTGTGGGGGCAGTTATGGAACGCCGGTCGTGGTTAAAGAAACTCCTTTGTCAGGGGCCCTTATCCCATCGGAGACTATGTGTCTGCCAGGAGGGAGGGCCTGGGCGTCGACCCAGCTGCCAGGCTCTGTTTTGTTCTGTGACAGTGCGATTCAGCTCCGGTCATGTCAAATAACACAGAAGGGGTGGACGGACCCCAGTGCCTGTGTTGTGCACCCCTGGGAGTGCCGGGGAGTGGCAGCCTCGGAGAGCTGCCCTGGTTCAGACAGGCTGCAGTGCCCCACCCGGCATGGGCAGCCTCTCAGGGGCGCGCTATCTACCCAGCCCGACCCTCGGGGAAGTGCTCGGGACGCACAGGCCTCCACCAACACCTTGGCCACCTGGACGTTGGCTGGAGTATCCCTGTGACAGCAACGACCTGGCCAGACCCAGAGGAAGTGACTAGAGGTTTGGTAACTCGCTCAAGGCCACGTGGCTCTGAGGGGCGGTGCCAGGGCCTGTGCATGTTTATCTGTCTCCAGCTCTGCTCTTGACCACGACACCCTCCAGCTCTCAGCACTGCCAAGAACCCACTTTGGAGTGAGGTCATCAAAGCACGCTGGGTTTGCTCTGAGGGAATGGAGGGGGTCGTGAGGAAAACCGGAGTTGATTTTGAAGTCCCCCGCACTGCGCGTGGGGTGGCCTTGTGGGAGCGAGGAAGATTCCCAGGACACAGTGCTACTGGCCAGTCATCCTATGGGAACAGGGTCCTAGTCTGAAGAAGGATCGGAGCCCCCCCCCCCCCGATTCTGCAGAGGCCGTCTATTCTCATAGGTCCCCTCCACGACAGATGTCACATGTCAGCATGGCAGACTCAGCCTCGTTCCAGAAAAGTGACTCAGAGAAGCCAGATCTTATCACGGCTTTTACTAAGCGGATGGCCCGTGGGCAGTTTGGCCATTCCGGCAGTCAATTTGCGCGTAATTTTGGAGGGTGTTCATTTGACTTTCAAACAATGACAAACCACACGTGAGAGGCCAGATGGAATCTAAGAGATGCCTACACCTCCAAGTGTGCTGCAGTCTGTGTGCGGCGAGTCCCAGAGCCCCGACGTGGTCTTGATGTCGTTGCCAGCTTCTGGGGGTTTTTGTCGGAAAGACAGCCGCCTCCCTCCGTGGGTCATTCTTGCTGAGATGCAGTTGGACTAAAATGTACCAGGAAGTTAGACCTCCGAGGCTTGCCCATAGCCTCACACACACACACACACACACACACACACACACACACACACCCCACCCACCCAGCTGGGGCTGCCCATAGAAGAAAAGTGAAAAACACCAGATAAACCCACTAGCAGCCAGTGCAGCTGGGAGAACTGACAGGTCCAGCTCCAAGGCGGAGGAGAACCACAGAGGCCCCTGGAGGGTCGCTCGACTCAGCTGGAGGAGTAGCCATCATGCATCTGCTCTGAGCAGCTCTGTCTCGTGAGAAGGTCAGATACATATATATACACACATATATTTTTTAATATGTATTTTATGTATCTATATATGTGACAAAATGGCCATTGGAATCCACAAAGCAAAGAGAGAGTTTCCCTGGTGGACAAGGAGATAGGGAGCCCGGGTAACACAGCAAAGAAGGTCCCATGACCAGCACGCGTCCAGGGCAATGGCTGAGTGTGGCGATGGTGCCCCAGGGGGTGTCGGGCAAGGCCTGGAAGACAGTTTGGATCATTACAACTGGATGGAGGGGGATGGCCTACTGTCATCTAGGGAGTAGAGACCAGGGGTGCGATTAGACACCCTGCAATGCTTGGGGTGGCTCCCTACACCAAAGGGTGATCGGGCCCCAGATGTCAGCCGTGCCAAGGATAAGAAGCCCCGCTCCAAGTCAAAGCTGTGTCTTACTCATTTTTAAAGGGGTTTCCAACTAGAGCAATTTTGTCCCCCACTGCCTAGGGACATTTGTCAATGAACAAAGACAGTTTGCAGGGAGGGGTGCTACTGACATCAAGTAGGTGGAGACCAGGGATGCTGCCCAAGACCCTGCAATGCAGAGGGCACTTCCCTGGTGAGGCGTGACCAGGCCCCAAGTGATAACCGGGTGCCGAGATGGAGGAACCCAGGTCCCTGCTGCTCAGAGTGAGGGCCGTGCACCGGCAGCATCAGCGCCATCTGGAAGCTGGTGAGAAATGCAGAGACTTGGGCCCCAGCCCAGCCCAGTGGAGCCCAAATCCGCAGTTTGACAAGGTGTCCCAGGTGACGTGAGTGCTCAGGGGCGTTCAAGCGGTGCTGATCTAGGGGCCCGTATGCAGAGGTTGTAGGCGCTACTGAAAAGGACCAGATTCTAACTTCTTTCTTTTTTTAAAATTTTTTTTCCACTTAAAGCATTTGGCATTCTTTTCTTAATTAATTAATTTAAAATTTTTGGTTGCGTTTGGTCTTCGTTGCTGCACGTGGGCTTTCTCTAGTTGCAGTGAGCAGGGGCTACTCTTCGTTGCGGTGCACGGGCTTCTCAGCGCGGTGACTTCTCTTGGTTGCAGAGCACGGGCTCTAGGCGCGTGGGCTTCAGTAGTTCGGACGCACGGGCGTAGTTGCTCCACAGCATGTGGGATCTTCCCAAACCAGGGCTCGAACCCATGTCCCCTTCACTGGCAGGATTCTTTTTTAAAAAAAAAAAAATTTAATTATTTATTTATTTTAATTTTTGGCTACATTGGGTCTTCGTTGCTGTGTGCAGGCTTTCTCTAGTTGCGGCGAGTGGGGGCTACTCTTTGCTGCTGTGCGCGCGCTTCTCATTGTGCTGGCTTCTTTTGTTGCGGAGCACGGGCTCTAGGCACGCGGGCTCAGTAGTTGTGGCGCGCGGGCTCAGTAGTTGTGGCGCACGGGCTCTAGGCACGCGGGCTCAGTAGTTGTGGCACACGGGCTCTAGGCATGCGGGCTCAGTAGTTGTGGCATGTGGGCTCAGTAGTTGTGGCTCGCGGGCTCTACAGCACAGGCTCAGTAGTTGTGGCGCACGGGCTTAGTTGCTCTGCGGCATGTGGGACCTTCCCAGGCCAGAGTTCGAACCCACGTCCCCTGCATTGGCAGGTAGATTCTTAAGTACTGCGCCACCAGGGAAGTCCAGTCATCTGACTTATTGTCATGGATCCTAGGGGGGCTGGGGATAATAAGTCTTTGTCCAAAAACACAGTAAGGGCAAGTCGTGAAAAGAAAACCTCTATATTCTCCTCCAATCCTTTATACGTGATGCCACTTTTAACTCCCTTCCTCTTTGTACCCTTGGGTTTTCTGTTTGTTTGTAACAACTTTATTGAGCTATCATTCACGTACCATTAAATTCATCCTTTCAAAGTGTGCAATTCAGTGGTTTTTCATATACTCATAGGGTCGTGCCATCGCTGTCTAGTCCCAGAACATTTTCCTCCAGGGAAAGAATCACTATGCTTGTATACCTGAAGCTAGCACAACATTGTAAATCAACTGTACTCCAATTAAAAAGAAAAAGAAAAAAGAACCTCTGTGCCCCTTAGCAGTCACCCCATGTGCCCCAGTCCCCCAGCCCCTGGCACCACTAACCTGCTAATCTGCTTTCTGTCTCTATGGATTTGCCTAATTTGGGACATTCCATATGTTGCAAGCGGGATTGTGTCCCTCAAAAATTCACGCGTTGAAATCTTAATTCCTAGTATCTCAGAATGTAACCAGATTTGGAGATAAGGTCTCTGAAGAGGGGATGAGGGTACAATGAGGTCACTAGGGTGGGCCCTGATCCCATAGGACTGGTGTCCTCCATAAGAAGAGGCCATCAGGACACAGACACACACAGAGGGAAGACCACGTGAGGACACAGGGAGGAGACGGCCGTCTACACGCCCAGGAGAGAGGCCTCACCTCAGGAGGAACCAGCCCTGCCCACAGCTGGATCTCAGACTGCAGCCTCCAGGACCGGGGGACAGTAGATGTCTGCAGTTGGAGGAGCCCGGTCTGTGGTGATTTATTATGGCAGCCCCCACAGATTGATACACCATATAAATGGAATCACACAGCATGGGATTTCCTGGTCCGGCCTTCCCTTGATTTCAGACTGGTTGAAACCCCTAACTCACCCTCCTCCTTTTTGCCCCTCCCTCGGGGTCTCATCAACTTTCTTCTTTGGAAAATCTCTAGTTCCCGGCCACTGTTGCCAGCTAGGCCCAGTGATCATTCATATCCTGGGGCGGCTGTAGGAAAACCCTGAAATATTGCTGAGGCAGAACCAAGATGATAACTTGATCTTTAAGATATAAGGTTGTATGAGATCTGAACCTCGTGGCTCAGAAAAATGTTACAGCATTTGAAAAGTCATTTCCCCAGTGCTTTCGCTTTTTAGCTTTGAGGATTATTTCTAGTTCTCTTTATAAATGACTTAGTGTTTTCATCCACAATATTTTGGATTATTTTCAAGGCATAGCGTAAACATTTTCATCGCAATTTACTGAAGCAAATAAAAAAGATATTCTGCTTTGTGATTCTATGTGTATATGTCTGATAAATTCAACGCAGTTCTTCAATCTGGATGTAGCAGTTGCGGTTCAGCCAGAGACACAGAACCGGTAGAAGACACATGCTAGGAGATTTGCTGCCAAGATTGGCTAAGCCATTGTGTGGGAGGGGTAGGCAAGGCTGACATCTGTAGGGACTGCAGTTAGGAAGGGTGGGCTGGAATGTTTTGGGGAACTGACGGAAAGTGCCGTCCCCAAAAGAAACTTCTTCTTTTTCATAGAAACCTCAGCCCAGCGCAGCAGGCCTTTCACCTGACCGCGTGAGACCCACCCGGATGATCCGGCATAATCTCCCTCGTTCAGAGTCAACTGACGGTGGGCCTGAATCACATTTACAAAATACCTCCACAGCAATACCTAGGATAGTGTTAGCAGTGGGTTAAATTGTGTCCCATCCAGAAAAGATATGTTGAAATCCCAACCCCTGGTACCTGTGAAAGTGACCTTATCTGGACATAGGGTCTTTGCAGTGAGAATCAAGTTAAGATGAGGTCATAATGGATTAAGGTAGGTCCTAAATACAGGTTCTTGGGGGTAGGTCCTAAATCCAGGGAAGTTTAGACACACACACACACACACCACACACACACACACACACATACACACACACACACACACAGCCATGTGAAGATGGGAGGCAGAGATCGGAATGATGCAGCTCCAAGGTAATGAACACTAAGGATTGTCAGATTCCACCAATAACCGGAATAGACAAGGAAGCGTTCTCCCCTAGAGCCTTCCATGGGAACATGTTCCTCTCAATACCTTGATTTTGGACTTCTGGCCTCCAGGACTCTGAAAAAGTAAATTTGTATTGTTTTAAGCCACCCGGTATATGGTACTTTGTTACAGCAGCCCTAGCAAATAGACACAGTGTCTGAATAACTGCCAACAGTGTGATGTGTGAATTCGAGACAACAAAAGTCCATGACACCTGCCTTCCCTTCTCATCCCTCTGTCCTAACCTTCCGCTCCTCCACGGAGCTCTTATCCTAGTTGCTAGAAAAGCCAACGAAAACAAATAAATGTCAACATGTTGGCTCATGAAAGACAGATTGATTGGGGGGGGGTCCCACATCCTGACAGAGCCCTTAGTGCACTGAGGGGGCCTGGGGTATTGGGAAGAGGAACGGTTGGCCAAAGAAACAGCGGGTACAGGGGCAGAAGCAAGCTGGGAAAATTTAGGGAACAGCACAGGCTGGGGTGGAGGCAGGGCAGGAACCAAGTAGGTGCAGGGAAAGTGGGAGAAGTAGAGTCTCCTGCCTCGTATTAATTTTCACTTGTATTTAAATATACATGAACTACACGCATGTATATATCCTCTGTCTGCAAGGCTTGAAATTTTTATATAAAATATTTTTCTTGTCTCTTCCCCAGAGGCCAGTACTATCCTCAAGTCCTTTCATTTTCCGTTTCTGCAAAATGGGATTGTGTCTGTGTGTGCAATTAGAAGTGTTTTATATATATATATATATATATATATATATATATATATATATATATATTTTTTTTTTTTTTTTTGTGGTACACGGGTCTCTCACCGCTGTGGCCTCTCCCATTGCGGAGCACAGGCTCTGGATGCGCAGGCTCAGCGGCCATGGCTCACAGGCCCCGCCGCTCCGCGGCATGTGGGATCCTCCCGGACCGGGGCACGAACCTGCGTCCCCTTTATCGGCAGGCGGCGGACTCTCAACCACTGCGCCACCAGGGAAGCCCAGAAGTGTTTTATATTTAAAAATAGTCATCTGTCAAGTCAACTGAAATAGAGCATTCTGATTTGTTGAAGCAAACTTTAACAATTTTAGAGTAGTTGTAGAGTGACACAGAGTTAAGGCTGAGAGCTCTGTCTACCCGCTCACCCAGTTTCCCCATAGTCAGGCTTTTTTCACAACTAACAAGTCAACCTTGGTCCAATACTATGAACTAGAGTGCAGACTATATTTGGATTTTCCTCAGTCTTTCCACTAACGTTCTTTTCTGTCCCAGGACAGAATTTAGTTGTCTCCTTAGATGCCTCTGGGATGTGACAGGGTCTCCGTCCTTCCTTGTTTTTGATGACCTTGACAGTCTTGAGGAATGCTGGTCACGTATCTTATAGAATGTCCTTCAATTTGGGTTTGTCTCCTGTTTTTCTCATGATTAGGCCAGGCTTATGGGGTTTTGGACACGCTCAAGTTTTTATTTATGTTTCTTTGCCTATAATGTTTCAACAGACATTAATATATCTTAAAACAAGAATCATATTTAAGCTAGAAATCATGTATTTAGTAGTTGTGATCATTCGTTTAGAATCATTTATTTAGTGGCCATCATGTCTTTGTCCTCTTCTCATAAAAATACGGAAAGCTAGGAGAGCACTTCTGTGCTCTCAGCCACGGCTCAGACAGTGCCTTGGAAACGGACTGACTGCACAGGTCAGCCCCACACCTGAGCGACTAGACGGCAGTGTACCACTGTCGGCTTCTGTGACTGGGGAGGGTTTGATCCAAAACAGTTATTTCTAGAAATGTGACCGATTCCCATTACTATCTCAAAAATATATTAAGATGTTCTTTCCCTCCCTCTCTCCCTTACCGACATTTTAAGAATCACAGATGACATATATCTGATCTTAGTAAATGTCCTCGATCTAGTGAAAATAACAGCAAAAAAAAAAAAAAGAGTTTCTTACACAGGTACTGGAGAAAAGCCCTGTGTTCAGATTCCTTTGAGTTTTTTTTTTTTTTTCCTTTGAGTTTTATGGTGCATTCCTTGAATCTGCTGGGTTTTCTTTTCTTTCTTTTTTTTTGAAGTCAAGTTTACTGAGGTGTCACTTACATAAAGTCCACCCTTTTAGAATACAGTTCTACGAGTTCTGACCAACATTTACAGTCATGTGACGGCGCCCGAATCAAGATACAAAACCGGTGGGTCACCCCCCGCAAAGCATCCCCGTGGGCCTCTGTCGTCCACCTCTTGCGTGTGCCCAACGCTGGGGACCAATGATCTGTTTTTGGTCCCGGTGGTTTTGCACTTTCCAGACCACCGGATAAATGGAATCCTAGAGAATGTCGCCCTTTGAGTGTGGCTTCTCTCCCCTCTCAGTTTACAGCTGAGATTCATCCATGTTGTGGCACAGGCCAAAGCTGTTCCTTTCTAGGGTTCATTAGTGCTCCAACACAGGCATACACTGCAGTGAGCTTGTCCCTTCCCCTGCCGAAGGACATCTGGGTTGTTTCCAGATTTGGCAACTATAAACCAACCCACGCGTGTAGAGGTTTTTGTGTGAACCTACATTTTCACTTCTCTGAGGTGGCTAAGTAGGAGGTGATGGCTGGGTTGTCTGTGCGCATGACATATATATGTATGATCTTATCGGGTGGCTGTTCGTTTCGTGAAAACAACCTCAAAAAGGCCTTCTGACAAAGGCGCCGTAGAAAAATGCAGGTGTCCCGCCTCCATGTAGTTTCACCTGTGCGTTTCTTGAACCTGCTGGTTTTCTTTGTCAAAGTGGTGTTGAGCTTGACTACGTGGGAGACGATTTTTGTGCAGCAATTACTCATAAAATCATCCTCTCTCCCAGGCTTGTTCTCCACAGCGAGTTTTAAATACTAAGTGCAGAAGTGGAAACAAAGGGAGGGGAAAAAAACACATAATGTCTTATAGTGAAATATGGTTACCAAAAGAGAGAGGGAGGGGGAACGGCCTTTTGAAAATTATAATCTCCCGCTATTTTGTAACTGTGACAGCCGCGTATTGTTTGGGGGGAATGGGAACCTTAACCCATCACGTGCAGCAGCCTTTTCTGCTTCTGTTATTGGTAGTTGCTGGGTGGGTGGGCTACGAGATTATTCACGGATCGAGAGGCAACGTGGTTTGTGTTAGGAAGGCCATCGGTTTTGGAGTCAGAGGAGTTGGGCCACTCTGGCAAGCAGAATATGGTCCTCTAAGGATGTCTACACTTGAATCCCCTGAAACCTGTGAAAATGCCACCTTCTGTGGCAAAAGGGACTTCGCAGATGTGGCTAAATTTAGAATCTTGCAATGGAGAGTTTAGACTGGATTAGACAGTTTAGCCTAATCTAATCACCAGGATCTTTGAAATTGGAAGGGGGCGGGGCAGGGGAAGAGCAGCTGGGGATGGTGTGTTGTGAGGACAGGACCAGAAGGAGGTCACATGCCGGGGAACTTGGGCTCTAGACACTGCGAAAGGCAAGGAAACAGATTCTCCCCTGGAGCCTCTGGAAAGAATCAGTCCTGCCAACAGCTCAATGTTAATTAGCCCAGTGAGACCCATGTGGGACTTCTGGCCTACAGAATGGTCAGATAATAAGTTTTTCTTAAGCCACTAAGTGTGTGGTAATTTGTTACAGCAGCAAGAGGAAACTGATACAGCCACTAACCTCTGTGAGATTCAACTTGCCTCCCCTGTACACTGAGTATGATGGCCATTGTATCTCCCCAGTCACATCATAGGTTGCTATGACAATGGGTGAGATTGTCTTTGAAAACGTTTAGAAAACTCTAAGAAAACTGTTACATAGGAAAGACATATAGCTCCTGCCAGTTCGGTTCTTCCTTTGCTCATCGGCATCTGCTCCTATCAAGATACATTTAATTTTGCTGAGTCCTTTGGATGGCCCCTACCCTCTCTGAGTGGGTGGCTGGCCCCAGGCATTTCTGGTCTTCTAAGATCCAACCCCACCCACAAACAGGATGGGCTTGGGTCCTAAAAACACCCTCTGCTTCTTTTCCACCATCATTTTCCTCCTCCTTTTTCTTAAATATGTAAAAAAGTGTGTTCCTTAATTTAACTTTTTCTGAAAAGTTTTTGAAAACACACTATAATAAAGAAAACAATTTTCCTAGGAAGAGGTTAGCAACCTTGAGTCCTTCAGTCTCCTAGAAACAAGGGTTTCTAGGCCAAATAGTCAACGGTATTCCCGCTTCGTGGGCCACTTGACTCTGTTATTACAGTGCTGTAAGCTGGAAAGGAGTAGGCATGTTTGTGTTGCAATAAAATTTTATTTATATGGACACTGAAATTCAAATTTTACATCATTTCCATCTCACAAAGTATCATTATTCTTTTGATCTTTTTCCCCAGTCTTTAAAAAAACGTATGCTTAGGGCTTCCCTGGTGGCGCAGTGGTTGAGAGTCCGCCTGCCGATGCAGGGGACACGGGTTCGTGCCCCGGTCCGGGAGGATCCCACATGCTGCGGAGCGGCTGGGCCCGTGAGCCATGGCCGCTGAGCCTGCACGTCCGGAGCCTGTGCTCCGCAACGGGAGAGGCCACAACAGCGAGAGGCCCGCGTACCGCAAAAAAAAAACCCCAAAGAAACCCCGTATCCTTAGCTTGCAGGCTGTGCAAAAACAGGTATCAGAGCTGTCCTCTGCCAACTCCTGTCCTAGCACAGAATCTCCATCAGGGCAGGGAATTTTGCCTGTCTTGTTAATGACTCCTTCCCAGAACCTGTCTTTGCAACACCTTTTGATATTTTGCTCATCAGGGAGGCATTTTTTGGCATGAATTTAGAGTTTTAAAATATGGCATTATAATATTACTTATCTTGATGAGTAAGTTTTTGGCATCCCCTTAAAGTCACCTCACTCTAGGGTCCCGGCCCATGAGCCATGGGAGGGGGTCCATGGTGGTGGCGTGGATGAGTCTAGGTAGGCAGGAGGGCCATAGAGAATCATGGGATGCAGCCTGCACTTCCTCCCTTGGCAGGTAGGTCCCAGGGAGAGACTGCAGGGCGTCCATGAACTTGGATGGGGAAAACCTCTGCAGTTAACCCAAACTGAGCATTTCTGACAACTATGACTACAGAGGAGATGACAGTAGCATTAACTGTATCTTTGATTTATTACCAATTTGCCACCAATAGAAGTCTGATGTATTTTCAGAGCAGGTTAGAGTTGAAGCAGAGTTTATTTGTCCCCGCCACTACTTTGAAATGACGGAAGTTATTAGTACCACCTCTAGAGCTTATGAGTGGAAGTACTGAGAAAGAAGCACATGTATTATGACATTGGAATTTCTTTTTTTAATTTAACTATATTTTTACAGAATCGAGTTTCCTTGTAATCTTATGTATATTATTTTATGTATTTATGCAGTGGTAATCAATACAGTCAGTAACTTGCTAAAGAAGGTCTGGGGCATAGAAGTGGTTACAAACCCCCTCCTCTCAATCCTTTAACCTCTTGGGCCAAGTTTTGTACTCTGAGCATTGGAGATAAAAATCCCTGCCCTCCAGTATTACGGGGAGGATCAAATTCGACACTGTGCACGGACACCCCCATGCCCAATGCGAGGTGTTTTCAGTATTCAAAGGATGTGAACTGAATGTGACATTCCAAATAGAAAAAAAACAGCAACAACTCACATGCATTTGTCTGCTTGTGCTGCCATAATAAAGCACCGAAGACTGGGTGGTTTAAATAACAAAAATTTATTAGGACTTCCCTGGCGGTCCAGCGGTTAAGACTGTGCACTCCCAATGCAGGTGGCATGGGTTCAATCCCTGGTCGGGGAGCTGAGATCCTGCACTCGGCGTAGCCCAAAAGAATAACAAACAAACAAACAGAAATTTATTTTCTCACAGTCTTGGAGGCTGCAAGTTCAAGTCAAGGTGTCGGCAGGGTGGGTTTCTCCCGTGTCCTCCCTCCTTGCTGTGTCTTCACATGGTCTTCCCTCTGTGCATGTCTGTGTCCCAGTCTCCTCTGCTTATAAGGACACCAGTCAGATTGGATAAGGAAGGGTCACCCTAATGACTGCATTTGATTTATTTACTACTTTAAAGGCTGTCTTTCCAAAAACAGTCGCATTCTAAGGTGCTGGGGGTTAGGACTTCAACATATGAATTTGAGGCGGGAGACACAATACATCCTATCTTGAAAAAAAGACTGGATGCCTAGCCAGGTCAAGGGTAGCAGAGGGGGCTACCACCCACCTCATCTCACATCCAAGGCAGGTGATGGAAAGCTCTGTCCTCACTCCTGTTTACTTCTCCAAGTACGTTCACCACGGGCTACCATCTGATAACAACCAGCTCCCTTTGTAGTTTCGGTTCCAGTCTCCCTGAGGAAAATTAGAAGCAAGCCCTGAAGCAAACCTCGGCCAGAGGTTTGTAAGTGAAGTTGGTGAGCACACCCCCCCTTCTTCGTTTCTGCTTGTGGCGGATGCTTCCTCAAGGCTGAGACGTGCTCTGCAAACATCCCCGAGAGGTCACTGTGCCGTGGAGCACACGAATGAACCCTGGACTCTCAGGCCTTTGTGAGTAAGCCAGTCATGGAAACAAATATCGGCCTATGTGTTAGGAGCCGTAGAACATCAGATGGGCCTCGATGAAACTACATGTTGGATTCAATGAAAACTGGGCAGTAATTCTCAAGAGAAGTTTAACACCTCTTCCTACTGTCTTTTTTTTTTAAAAAATAATAGACTTTTTTAAAAGAGCCGTTTTAGATGTACAGAACGGTTTAGCATATAGTACAGAGAGTCCCCAATTTTCCTCCTCCCACACACCACTTCCAGTGTTAACACCTTTTGTGTAAGAGTAGAACATTTGTTACAGTGAATGAATCAGTACTGATAAAATCCACAGCTGACCTTAGAGCTCACTTCTGGTTCTGTACAGGTCTACCTGTTTGGACAAATGCAAAATGTCATGTATCTGCCACTACAGTGTCACGCAGAATCCATTGACTGCCCTGAAAATCCCTTGTGTTCCCCGTATTCGTCCCTTCTTTCCCATTCCCAGAACCCCTGGCAACCACTGATCTTCTCAGTTTTGCCTTTTCTAGAATGTCGTAGAGTTGGACTCATACAGTATGTAGACTTTTCAGATTGGCTTCTTTCACTTAGTGGTAGGCATTTAAAGTTCCTCCTTGTCTTTACATGCCCTGATAGCTCATTTCTTTTTATTGCAGAATGATATTCTATTGTATGGATGTGCCACAGTTTGTTTATCCATTCACCTGCTGAGGACCATCTTGGTTGCTTTCGGTGTTTGGTGAGTAAAACTGCTGAACATTCCTGTGTGGGTTTTTGTGTAGACATAAGTTTTCAACTTAGTTGGGTAAATACCTAGGAGCATGGTTGCTGGATCGTATGTTTTGCTTTGTAAGAGACTGCCAAACTGTCTTCCAAAGTGGTCTTACGTTTTGCATTCCCACCAGCAATGCGTAAGAGTTCCTGTTGCTCGGCATCCGGTTGGCGTTTGATTTTTTGCCGAGCTGCGTGGCTTGTGGGATCTTACTCCCAAGACCAGGGACAGAACACAGCCCCGGCAATGAAAGCACCAAGTCCTAACCCCTGAATTGCCAGGGAGTTCCCCGTAGTTTGTCTTAATGTGCAATTTCATTGTGATATGTGATACTCTGCATCTTTTCATATGCTTGTTTGCCATCTGTATATCTCTTTAGTGAGTTGTTTCTTTTTCCAGATCTTTTGCCCATTTTTATTCTGTATTGTTTTCTTATTGTTGAGTTTTGAGAGTTCTTTGCATATTTTGGATATAATCCTTTATCAGATATGGATTTTGCAAATATTACCTCCCAGTCTGTGGTCTGTCTTTCCATTAACAGTGTCTTTCGCAGAGCAGAAGTTTTTAATTTCAATAAGTCCAATTCATCAGTTTTTTTTTCCATGGATCATGTTTTTGGTGTTGTATGTAAAAACTCACTGCTAAAACCAAGGTCGTCTAGATTTTCTCCTACCTTATCTTCTAGGAGTTTTATGTTTTTGCTTTTTACATTTAGGCCCATGATCAATTTTAAGTTAGTTTCCGTGAAAAGCCTTGAGGTCTGGGCTAGATTAAGTTTTTTGTTTGTTTTGTCTATGGATGTCTGTTGTTCCAGCACCATTTGTTAAAAAGGATATTCTTTCTCCATTGAAATACCTTTGCTGTTTTGTCAAAAATTAGTTGACTATATTTGTGTGGGTTCCTGCTGCCTTTTTATTAAACATTTGGCTACTGTTCAGGGGGAATACTGATTGCATTTGTTGCGAGCGGATTCCTGTATTCCAGCTCTCTGCATCAGTAAGCAAAAATACTTGTTTGTAACATAGATGTTGTGCAGTGGATACCTGTGTAGATCCTTGCTGCTCATGGCCTCCAAATTAACCTTTATACTTTTGTCAGAACGCACTAGCTCCTTTCCTGCCCTACTTTAATGTGCTTTTCCCCCTTTTTCCTTACACCATTCGAAAAATCTGCAAAACATATTAAATAAGATAGTCTAATTTAACACGTTCCTACCACCCATCTAGCATTCAGAAGGTGGAATTTCTCGGTGTTATTAGGATAAATGTAGGGGGTCGCCTTTCCTGCCTGAGGTCTTACAGAGTCCCTGGGGGTTCCTAGGAGTCTGTGATAAAAGTGCTCGACTCCATACTTGCAAGAAGACCGTTGGGATTATTGGGACACGATCAAACAGGCAAGATGGATTCCAAGCTCCCTTGCATTGTTAGCTACGGAAGACCAGCTGTAAAAAAAAAAGTGGTCACACCGGGTCCTAGTTTGGAAGCGAGGATTTCCACCACTTTCTCATACTTTAAATGATTGGCGTCTGCCAAGTAATCAAAACATACCAAGGAACCTTTTCATCGTGTTCAATTTCCAAGCGGCTAACGAGAAGCACGGCTGGCAAGCCAGTGGGCCAGTTTGGCTGCGCGGCTACTCGAGAGTGTGCGGTAGCCGGGGGCCGCGTCCCGGTAAAGCCGAGAGCTGTAATGATGTCAACTTGTTATTTACTTTCCAAATCTGAATGACTGAGCACGGCGAAAGGAGAATCAATCAACCACAATGTGACCCTACAGGCGGAAAAAACGCAGCGCTCCCACCAGCAGGCGGTGGGGGAAGGGAAGCACGTGTAACCGGGGCAGGGTTGCATCAGGAGCTCGCTCGGGTTTTCTGTTGCCCCCCCCCCCCCGGTTTTTCGATTGCTTGTTAATACCTCAGCGTCAGTCCTCACAAGCCCAAGGAGCCCGGGAGCAACGACGGGCAGGCTCAAGGGAAGGTCCCATCACGTCCTTTTGGGGGGCCTTGAATGGCAACTGATACAAAATAAGGCAAAATCTATTCTGCTGATTCACAATTATGGAGACTGTGTAAGTGTATCTTTTATTGATGTGCTCTAATAATTAATGTGCAGCAACCGTCGTTTTACATCACTGACGTTTCACAGCAATATTTGGCAGCATAACTTTTAGTCTGCCTTTTTGATGGAGGACCAGCCCCTTAAACACTCACCTCGGGCCCCCTCTCCGCAGAACCAGTACAGCAAATGGCCCCGTATCCCAGCAAGGAGCAAGTGAGGTTCCAGTGTAAAACGCTGAGTGTGTACTGGGCTCTTGGGGTGAAGCTCCTTATACACCAAAGGGAGGGGCAAACTTATTCTAAAATGTTCGGCAAAGTAGACACCCAAGGTGCCGGCGGGTGGGTGCAGATGTCTGTTTAAGTGAACTCAGGCCTCGAGTGGGGGGCAGTTGTCACCAAGCAGGAGGGGAGGCAGGAGCGCTGGGGCCTCGGGTTCACCAGGGCTGGGCCGAGAGAGCTGCGGCAACCTTAGCACTTGGCCGGGGCCCGACGCCCGACGCCTCCGGGCGGGGGCGGGGGTGAGAAGGCCCGAGGGCCCGGCTTCTTCCCCCTGCCCCCGCCGGGAGCCTCCACCCCGTTGGGCCCGACTTTCTTTCTCCCCACGCACTGCCGGCTCTTCGCTGGAGGCATTTTGCAAAGGTCGAGGCTCCCCCTGGGCCCCCACTTTTCCGGGGAGGGGAGGAGACCATTGGGGTGCCCTCCCGGCCGCCGATTTTGAGGGAGCGGCGTCCTCAGGCAGGTTGCAGGGGTTCTGCTAGGGCAGCTGGGCGGCTGCTTCTTGGAGGTGGGGGAGGGTAACAGCGGTGGCCCGGTTCCCCCCTCCCCTGGAAACCGCGGTGCTGGTGACCAGGCTCCTGTCCCGTGCTGGCTGGGTCCGGGCCTGGGACGGGGTGGGCACAGGCCTGCGTCTCCTTCCGCCCGCATGGAGGCCACGAGGGAGGGACGGGGTTCGGATACACTAGAGAGACCCGGATTCCCTTCAGCCACTCCGGGCGCGGCGGGGAGAGCAGAGTCAGGGGTGAGGGACGGGGGAGGGTCGCAGGTTACCCCGCCGTGGGGGCGGGGCGGGCCGGGACGCGAGTCTTCCCTGGAGCCCTGGGGGAGGGGCTGTGTTGGGGGCGGACTCTCCCCCTCGTGGCTATGGGGGAGGGCAGGCCTGGCGTCCTCACCCTCCGTGGGGGAGGGACCAGCTTGGGACGCGCCCCTCCCCCCGGGCGTGGGGGGGGGACTCGGGGGGGGGACCCGGGCTCCAGTCCCCGGGCGGTGGGGGAGGGTGCGGGCTGGGGGCCGTGGGGGGAGGGGCCGGCCCGGCGGCGGAGGCGGCCTCCCTGGCAGTCCTCCCGGCCGGGGTCGGCGCGCTGGCGGCCGCTCCCCCCGGAGGTCACTGCCCTTGCCGGTCCCTCCCGCCGTCCCGCCCTCTGCCGCCGCCACCGCTCCCGCCCCAGCCCCCCCCCCCCGCACTCTCTGCGCTCGGGAGCGAGGTGCCGCCAGCGCCCCCGCCCCGCCGCTGCTGCCGCCGCCGCCGCCGCAGCGCCCTCGGCCGCCATTCGGCATCCGAAACTTTCCAGCGCCCGCGCCTCTCGGGGACTCGGCTGCGGCGGGGCGGGGGCGGCCCGGGGGCGGCGCGCGGCTGCTCCGGGCGCCGGGCCCTCCTCGGCCGCGGCACGGCCCGGGCTCGGAGACGGCCGGCTGGAGGGAGGTTCGGGGCGGCGGCGCCGCCGCAAGTTGCGCTGCTCGCGGCGAGGTGAGTGTGTGGGGCTCGGCCGGCCGGGTGGCCGGCCGGGCGCGGGGTGGGGTGGGGCGGGGTGGCGCGAACTTGTCCCGCGTGGGGGCCAGCGGTTGCCTCCCTCCGGGGTCAGGCCGGCGGCCCGGGGCTCCCGCACGCTCCGCCCGCCTCCGGGGCTCTGGAGGGGCAGGTCCCCCAGTGTCTCCCGGGCTTGGGCTGGGGTGCGGCGCGCTCCCTGCAGGCTGCACAATACCCCGTTTTGGCTGCTCCCCAAAGTGCCGGCGCGTTGGGGGCGGGCGGAGGCTGGGGGGGCTCCTTTGTTTCGGGGAGGGGTGGCGGCCGGCAAGTTTGAGGAAGCGCTCGATTTGTCCCCCGGTGCCCCTTTGTCTGCCCAACCCGGGGCTGACTGGACGGACCTGCGCCGCCGCGGGATCCCCCGTGGGGGGAGGGGAGCCCCATTCATCCCCGGGCGCGGGCCGGCCAGTCCCGGGCCGGCTGGAAGCGCGGCGGCGCGGGCCCTGGGCGGCTCAGTTTCCGAGGCGCAGAAACTGTCAACGAAGTCGGGAGATCCCCCGCCCGAGCGAGGAGCGCGGGCTGGGGGCGACTTCGGCGGACGGGGGGCGTCCCTGGTCTGGCCGGGTCAGCGGAGCGCGGCCTGGGGAGGCTGCAGACCTGTTGCTCCCGGGCTGGGGGAGGGGTGCCTCCAGATTCGCGTCCCGGGCGCTGCTCCCCAGGGGGACCTTGCCCACGGGGGCCGGTTTTCGGAACGGGGTGGGGCGCGCCTTCGGGGGTCGCCGGAGGTCGCCGGGTATGTGACAGTTGGGGGTCGTCAGAGGCCCGCGGGCGCTGGGTTAGGGCCTGCCCTTCACGTGCGCTGTCCGTGCGCTGTGAGGCCCGCGCCGGGGCTCGTTCTTAGCACGGCCTCGCATTTTCCGAGCCCCTCGCTTTGGAAATTCCACAAAGTTAGAGTCGGAGGTGGGTTTTTTTTTTTCTTTTCTGTCGCTGATGTTGTAGAGCAGAACCCCCAAAGAAACAAGCTCCATGCTCTATCCCTTGTGCCACGGTTTCTGCTTCGCTTTGTCACACGTGGTTTGACCTGACTGCTGGATGTTTTTCTCTTCAGGAGCGCCGCCTGGGTCCCTGGGTTAACCTGAAAGGGGAGGGGCGGGACTCCAGCCTGGGAGGGGGAGGGGAGCGCCCCTCTTCAGTCCTGAACGGTGGCCTCGGGGTAGGAAATGGCCCAGGATGATTTTATGAAAAGTTTACAACTAGTCATTCCTAGGAAAGACGCGATGGGGGTGGAGGGCGAATGTTGAGCATGGAACAGTTGAGACGTGAAGATGACGCTTTTATGTTAAGGGATGTTAATATCTCAAACGTCCGGCAGATTTTCGTGGAACACCCCCCAGCTGGATAATGAGTCCAGGGATGAAAAGTTGAAGTGCATCACTTGACCCACTTATGAAGATCGCCCCTTAAGGATATTCCAGACCTGAAGGGAACGCACACCTGTGGGATGAAAATGGAGACTTAAGGTGTTGATTTGGTGTTGTGCACAGCAGGGTGTGTGTCACTGGATCTTCTGAGGCTGGCTCTTCTTGTGTTTCTGTCCGGGGCTTAAGTCACTCCAGGAATTGTCAACACCCCCCATTTAAATTTCACACCTTGACCCTTAAGTCTTCCCAAGCTCACCCCTCCCGAAAGTTTGGGTGTTTAAATGAAATGTGTGGTGTCCTAGTTGGTCTCGAGTCTCACCTTTAACCATGGGAGTCTCAGTTTTCTCATCTGTGTGATGGCGTCATGAGTCTACCTGGGTGGGCTGTTAGGAGGGTTTCAGCGCTAGCCAGCAGAAAGGGGAATAGAGCCCCTGAGTCCACCTGCATCAGGACACCACGCTTTGCTAGAAAAGCAGCCTTTGTCCCCGTTTGGCCTGAACTAGTGAAAGGGCCCACCCTGTTGTTGTGCTCTACCGTTGACCTTCAAGTCCTGTAACTTTTCTGAGTGTCGTTTTCTATATGTGTAAAAATAAAAACGGGAACTGAAATCGTGGTACTCATTGGGTAGTGCAAGGACAGAAAGAGGGAATGTAAGTGTAAGTTTTTTGAAAACTACAGAGCTGCCTGTAAGTTTTAGCTGTTGGTATTGTGCAGGTAGAATCATTTTCCTAATGTTACTCTAATGCCATGCAGTGAGGATTTTACACGCACTTAATGCCCTGTGTGCGTCAGTTATTTCCACCCTGCTTCAGTCCACTGACTTGCCAATATATGGTGGAGGGAGGATTGTTTGATTCCGAAAGCCCACCTCTTAAGCTTGGTGTTATCTTGCCTTCCTGTGTATACATTGTGTGAATCTTCCCACTTGGAGACAAGCTTGTTAAATTACACACACACACAATTTCTCTCTCTCTCTCTCTCTCTCTCTCTCCCTCCCCCACACACAGAAGAACCTACATTGAAATCTGTTTAGACACCTAGATGAATGTCAACAGAAATCATGAAACGTCCACCACGGTGGAAAGATTGTTTTCGTCTATAGCTTAATTATCCTGTGTGGCAGCCACTAGCCAACATGTGCATATTTAGATTCAAATTAACTAAAATTCAGTAACAATTCTGTTGTTACTAAAATAAACAATTCTGTTCTTTCAGTGCTCTACCCATAATTCACATACTCAATAGATGTGTGTAGCTAGTGGCCGCCATATTGGGACAGCGCAGAACTTGCAGAACGTTCTATTGGAGGGAGATTCTCTATAGTTACTGCAAGTAAGGATTAATAAAGAAGGCAGTAAAGAGAGTTCGTCTACTTTTTATGGGAGGAGGGGAGAGGCTGTAAGAGTTTGAAATAATTTACTGGTAGACTTTAAAAAGAAAGGCAGGCCCATTTCAGCTAGCAGGTGACCTAGGAAAGTGATTTCAGTGAGATTTGACAGCTGTGGTTTTTTTAGATTGAGGTGGTTTGGATCACTTTTGAATTAGAAAACCAGAGCTCCAAGCTAGAGTCTCTCACTGAGTATTTAACCTTGGACATGGCATTTAGTGGCTCTCTGCCTCAGTTTCCCCATCTGAAAAATGGCATAGCCAGTCCCCATGTTGCCCGCCTTTGTGTGTGTCGTGGCGCACATCTCTCGGGATGGTGGGGAGCCCAAGGTGTCACCGTCAGTGAAGCCCCACGTAGGTGATTTAGAGGCCTTAGGTGATTTAGAGGCCTTAGGTGATTTAGAGGCCTTATCTGATACGTTTAAAGCCTTGCTCACCATGGCTACCTACTCCTCCCCCCAAGTTTATGTCTTAAGTTTTAAGGTTTAATTTCTTGAGGGCAAAATCTTCTGTTATTAAAAGGCTGATCAGGAATCCTTCCAACAGAGTGAGGCTTAACAATAGTCAAAGTATTTTTAAAAAGTGGCTGAGTGCTGCCCGTTTCCTGTATACAGGTCCCTGAGTCAGGATGTTATTTTTATTACTTGGCTGGTGTGTTCTTTGCATAGTCTTTTGTATTTTTTTATAGCAGCCTATTAGAAATTTTATTTGTGGTTGGGGGGGAAAACCCAGTTTTGCATCTGTGAGAGGTGACTTCCCAGATTCCCCTCTGCCATTTGTCCTCACTCTTGCCTTGTCTCAGGACTGCTGTGACCTGTCAAGCCTTTGAGACACCTGGGATATCCATGATTCTCTTCCAGAGGCGGGCAATGGGTTCCTGCAGAGGGAAGCCAGGCCCCCAAGAGCCATCTCACGTAGGTCCCGAGTGTCAGGAATTCAGACCCTTCCTCAGTTACCTATTGGGAGGGAGGACCCCACACCCCAACCCTGAGGCTGCCCCCTCTTTGAGCTTTCCGCCAGGTGTCTGCGTCTTGGGCTCTGCACACGTGTTTATTGCCAGGCCTGACCCGGGCCAGAGGACAAGCACGATCGCTCTGCCCTGTGAGGCGAGACCGTCCCAGGTGTGGTGTACCCGATACCTTGCATTTGCCTCCTTTTTCTCCCGTAAAAAAGAAGAGTACGTGACTTCCAATAAGTTGTTAATCTTTCACCACCCAAGACATTTAAAAAATAGTTTCAATCGGGAAGCAAGACTAAAGTCATTTTGTAAACATTTTTTTTTTTAAGCTGGAAAGATAAACTTTTTTTTTTTTCTATAACTATTTTTAGTGTGAAGGAAGTAACTGGCCTCTTGAGTGGAGACTGGATGTGAGTTTCTCCCTCGGGTCTGGCCCTCCTTGGCCCTTGCGTCCTGTCCATCCTTTCCATGGGACTCGACCAACCGGATGGCCCTGGCCACATTAGCAGAACGAGACCCAGCAACCAAAATGAATGCTGGGTGTGGGAAGGGACAGACAGGCAACATGTTTATAGACGGAGAAGAGAGCCTGCCCTGAGAAAATGAGTTTCAGACCTCAGGGGGAAAACGCCGTCATTAAGGAGTGTGCTCCCCGGGAACTTGGCCATGGAGGCGGCCGCCTCCTGCAAAGCCCTCCCGTGCAGTTATCGCCGCCATCAGATATTTATTGGGAAAATCCGCTGCCCGATTGAAGATCGCAGATGTGAACTGGAAGCCATTGAAAAGTTAAATCGGAGCAAATTTAAACTTGAAAACAGAGGACAGAGTATTTTCTTCTGATAGAGGAAGTTGGGTTCCGTTTCCATGGCTTTGGTTTGTTCTTGGTCCTTGGAGGGAAGAGGTCGAGCTGGAGCGCGACTCGCAGGCTCGGGAGAAAGGGGGTCTTAGAGACGAAGGTAGAGGAGATGGTTGTTCATGGAGGCCGTCTGTTCAGCGTTGAACTCTGGAAGCTTGTAGTCAGCCCATGGCTCCCAGGGCAGTTTGGTCCCCTACCGTCAAGCAGCTTTTGGCAATGTCTGGAGATGTGTGGTTGTCACACGTTGGGGGAGGGGGACGGTGATGTTCCTGGCATCCCGGGGCGGGGGGGGTCCGTGGATGCTGCGTAACATCCCACAGGGCACGGGACAGACCCACTCCAGAGAACGACCTGGCGCTGGATGCCCATGATGCTAGGGTGGAGACACCAGCCCTGAGTTCTGCTGTCAGCTGTGCAGTCCTGTTTCGAGCAAGGTCCACGGGCAGGTGGACGTCAAGATAGGTATCCGGCGCTGTGGTTCTCACGGCTCCCGTAGGCCATTTTGGGATACATTAGGAGGTAAATGAGAAGGGAAAGGAGGCAGCGGGAAGCGGATGGCCTTTGAGAAGAAAGAAACGGGAGCGGCGCAAGGCCAGGAGGTGTTGGGGATGGGAGGGGGGGCGCTGCGAGTCCCCTGAGCTCTGTCTCAACTGGAGTATTTTAGAGCCCCCGATGCCAGTGCGCCTGCATGGCTCCTTCCTGTTGGTTTTGCTGATGTCATTGCAGATTGACCAGGTCTCACTTTTGATCGGCTTCTTGGGACTTGGGTATTTATCAGGGGAACACCGGTTCCTGGCTCCTGTTTTCAGACCCTCTCTGTGCCCAGCGAAATGTCGGTTAACCTGGCCTCGGGGTAACCTCCGTTTGGGAGGGTGGGGACAAGTCAGGGTGGGAGGTGGGCCGGGACAGGTCCGGGTGGGAGGTGGGCGGAGACAGGTCAGGGTGGGAGATGTTTGCTGCTTGCAGGACCCTGGCTGCTGTTTCAGGCCCTGTCCTCTCCTGTGAATAGTTGATTTGGGAAGGGCGGGGGGGGGGGGCAGCTGGGTGCGGACCTGCAGTGGGGCCCTCTTCCAGGGCTGGGCACGGCTGGCACCTGGAGTCTGGTCCTCCGGAGCCAGCCCGTGGCCCCGTGTCCTGTGACCCCCCCCCAGAGGAGCGCCAAGCCCAGCCTGGTTGGGGGCCCTGTGGGCTCCTGTGGTCATGGGGTCGGGGACGTGGTCGCAGGGAAACGTGGTTTGCAGCCAGTTCACCATGCACTCACTGCCTCTGGGCACATCAGTACCTTCTCTAGCCTTAGGTTTCTTCTTGAGAGAGAAAGAAAATAAAATTTGTTTCTCAGGCTTGTATTAACAGAAGGAGGATTCTTACCATGCTTGGAGCCCAGTGTCCTTAGGTTTTCCTCTACTCTGAAGTTGGGAATTGGTGTGGAAATATCCAATGATGACAAAAATAATAATATATCTTTTTTAGTTACGGTGGTCTCCAACAATGGCTTGCTTACTTTTCTTATCTCCCCTCCCCACCCCCACCCTTAAGTTAAATTTCAGGGCTGGCATACGCACACAAACACACACACATGCTATATACAGACACGTGTATATCCTCTATATATTTCCTAAATTTACTATATGATAAATTATGAATTTCAGCATGCTTAAATTTCTGTAACCACCACCACCATCAGGATACCAAACAACTAAATTCCGTTACCCCAGAGGTGTCCGCGGTGCTTTTCCTCCATACTCCCCACTCCCTCAGCCCCTAACCTGGGGCACCTGCCCATCAGCTCTGCTGTCCTGGTCTTGGTAATCGCATTTTAACTCAGGATGAAATGCCTAATAGTGAATCTCTCCACTCTTCCAGCACCTTCCTTGACTCATGAATTTTATACTGTAGCACACTTGGGCCCGTGTGTTTTCCTCAGAATGATTTTGCACTGTGGATTTTATCAAAATCAAGGAAAAGCCAAAACTTAGAATTTCTTAATACTTGTAAGAAATCATAGTGAAAAAATACCAGGTGTCTTGTTGGAGCTGCCTGTAGGATTTGAGCATTTCCTATGCCAGTTGATCCTTGCTGCCGAATCAGTTGAGATGGGACATTTTTGGATGCACCTTCAGAGACTGTTTCTGGAGCAGTACTATGTAAAATGTCTCAGCAGGTTAGACTCATGTCTTTAGTTTCAAAAACAGGACACACATTAAGAGGCGTGGTTTTCCCAGTGGGTTGATAACGTGACCGTAAAGTGTGCTAAAAATATCCAGTTGTGTTTGCATTAGTTTGTTGTAGAAATGAATTCCTACATCTGTGTTTCTATGTGGTGGTGAACTGGAATTTTACCTTGGGTCGTAATTTCACTATTTGTGATCGAATAAGGAATATTGTGTTTTCTAGAGGATCCTTCGCCTGGCGTTTGGGTCAGTTGTGTCCTGCCTTGGGTTGCCCGCTTGCTTGTGTGAAGTTGTTGAATCTGTGTGTGTCCTCACTTGTAAGTGAAAGGCTTGATGAGCTGATCTTGAGGCCTCTCCTACCCCATGTGTGCGGATTGTAATGTGGAAAAGGCACACGTTAAATGTTGCGTGGGCTCTTTTTTTTTTTAAACACTTTTGTAGGTTAAGGGTTATGGTGGTTTTATATTAACTAGCAGTTTGGGTAAACTGTGTTACATGCTTTAACTATCGTTTTACCCATGATTGAAGTAAACAATATTCAGCTTAACATCGCTAAGTTACTGTAAAAAAAACCCCGAGCAGTTCAGAAGACACTTTGGGCTGTGGGGTGCCTCTGAATAACTCTTATGAGTGTTGTCGTTCCCCAGTCTCAGGAGACCCCATAAAATAAGCACAAACAATGCTCACGGCAAAATTCATAGTGTTTAGAAGAGAGTGTCTCTGCCTTGAATTCCTGTCATTTTTTCCTATCGTGGTGGATGGAGCTGGAATCCTGAAAAGAAAACATGAGAGTTTTCTTTGCTTCTCTTGAGCCTGGAACCCAGAAAATGACCCCAAATAGCCAGCCCTGAGCACTTTCCTTTCTGGAATACTTTCCGCCAACCCCCAGGGAGAATACAGAGGCAGGAGGAGGTGAGGACTCTCCCCACCCCCACCCCCGCCGGCGGGATCACCTTCTCTCTCTCCAAGATACTGAAGACTTTCCTCATGTCTAATGCAACCTGGACACCCAACCTCATCCATGTTGAAGCAAGGCTAGAGGGACACTGTCCGCTTCTTGGAGAGCTTGGCTCATAACTGTTACAGACTTGTCCGTTGTCATTGGGCTTTAGAGTCTGTGTGAACATCCGGTATCCAGTTTGCAAACACTTGTGCTTGTTTAAACTTTCCGATAGATGGAAATTCGGGCAAAAGAAGCTTACTGTATGTGATGCCATTTTATTTCTTAAATCGGTAATAACAGATACTTTAATATGGTAAGACCACGTAAGTCACGATTGGGAACTGGAGAAAATTCTGTGTAACTGAGCAGTGCTTTTTGTTTCTAGTGCGTTGGGGTGATTTTTAGCCTTAGCCGGGTCAGCTCTACCCTTCGAGGTACGCTTGTTATCTTGACATCCGTTTGAAGATAAGAAATGAGAAAGTGGAGCTGGAGGGATGTTACCCCGTTCATGTGATGCAGACATCTGTAGCACCGGTACGCAAACATAATTCTCAGCACCTGTAAAGTTCCAGGTGGTTGCCGAGTTTTAGGTTGTATTTAGAAAAGCAGCTGAGTAGAGAATTGATGTCTCTACCATTTGATTTATTAGGAGACAGAATAAACTTGGGTCCTTGCCTTAGGTTCTTTTTCCAGCAGAATCTTATCAGGCGTTTTAATCCCTTGAAACTTGAATGCCAACTCTGTGTTGGTAAAGACTCAAGTATTCACAGTTATCAACGTAAAAACAACGGTTGCCAGTCTCTGACAGTCACAGGTCAGTCTTGGGAGACACGCTTTGGTTTAGCTCCTAATTTGATTATGAAAAAATATCACATTAGGTTTGTATTTCTAAGATGCACGATGATTCTGTGCCAGTTTCAACAATTTCTAGAGATCTGTAGCGTAATTCTTCAAAAAGCCTTGCCAGGAGAAACAGCGTTGGAGGGGCACGGAGCTCGGAAGTTGATGAAGATAAGAAGTAATGATCTCATGTGTCCAGTGCATCACAGAAGTTGTTGTAGACCAGATGGGAACAAGGGGAGGGGAGAGGCCTGTGGAAATTAGACTCGCCTGATAGATTTCATGGGACTCTGGTAAATTTCATGGGCCTCCTAGGACATTTCCTTGAAACCAATAGTCTCCATGTTTAGTTGGGGCAGAGGGTGACAGAAACGCCTTGTCTCAGGTTTTAATTCACAGAGTCGGCTCCCAAGTGGACTGGATATCATATCTCTGGCAGTGACAATGAGATTTACTGGAGTGCAGGAAGAAACTTAAGTTCTCTGTTTATCTATTTTTATGTAATAGTTACAAAATGTCTATTTGTGGTCTATGAGAAATGCATATAATGATCGTTGAGTGTTCTCTCTAGTTAATACGTTACGTGAGTTGGAGTTAATGCTTAAAAGGTTTTCACTGAGAGGGATGTGCAATGAAAAAGCATCTAGAGATCACTGATGGGGTCCCCAGAGGCGATGAGGGGCTGATATTGAAGTCACTGAATAAAGTGGGACACAGATGTATTCCCCTTTTTCCGTCTGGCTTCACCTGCCACGATGTGTGTGTGTGTGTGTGTGTGTGTGTGTGTACACACACACATGTGTTGTGACTGAGATCTGACAGCTTAAAGATTGGACATACCTCCAGAGGCACAGCTGTTAATGATGTGATTTGGGGAAGAAAGAACATACGCTGACAGGGTGCCGTGCACGTTTTGGATCTACGGGATTGTGCGTGTTTTTAAAGCTGAAAAAATATTTGTGTTTCAGAACCAGATGACAGTATCTCAGTTGCAGGTGCACGAGGAAACTTTGGAACAATGCTGTGCTTTTTAAGCATTTCATGACGCTGCAGTGTTTTCATAATCGCTTAATTCTGTTTATAAATCGGCTGCTTTCATTGACGGATGCCCTCAGGGCTCCCAGGAACCAGGCTTTTTGTCAAATACGTGATTCAAACTTTAAAAGATGTGAGATAGCGCTGGAACTGGGTTGTGATAAAAGTCTCTCGGTGCCTTCAGTCTGGCTGTTTATTTGTTGTTGTTTTCTTCCAGAAACATATTTCATCCATCGTGGTTGTTATTAAATCTTTTATTTTTTGCATTTCACATTAGAGGCTTTTTAAAAGAGAAAACTGTCATTTTGGTTGATGCTATATTACTGGTGTTACAGAGAGTAAATAAATACAAAAGTTACATTCACAACCCAGACCACATTGTGGCCTGTGGAGGTGAGACATAGGACTCACCTCCAAACTTCCGGTCTTTGGCTGAGGTCGTTTGCTGAGAACGGCTGAAGCTTTGGTTTTCATGACACTAAGTGTCGACCACAAGTAGTTCCAGGTTTCCGCACCAGCCTTTTTGTTTGTTTAATTTGAAATGATTGGTACGTTAGCTTCGGTTTTGTGTGTGATTTTTGGTGTTTGTGCCTGTTTTTCCCTTTGTGGATACTGAGTTTGCAGCGTAGCTCTGTATGTAAAGGGAAGCTGATGCTGGTCTTGTTCTCCGTACCGTCGGGGCACCAGGGCCACACGTCATTTCACAGTCGTCAGGATCCACGTGGACATTCATTTGTCCTTTGGTAAACTGATATATTTATCTCCTACTTAAAAAAAAAAAAAGATTGCTTCTCTTTACAGTAATATTCAGAAGGCACCTACTGTGAAGAGAGGAGAAGCAGGAAGTAGATTTTTTTTTTTTTTTTTGTCTGCACCACGTGGCCTGCGGGATCTTAGTTCCCCCACCAGGGATCGAACCCAGGCCCTCCAGGCCCTCGGCAGTGAACGCACGGAGTTCCAACCACTGGACAGCCAGGGAATTCCCAGGAAGTAGAATTTTTGACATCTACATTATGCACCTTTGTGTCTGCTCTCCAGAGATCAGGACATTTAAGCTCCCGTAACAAATTTAGTTTTAATGAAAGTCTTTGGGAATGTCCTTTATCTGCCCTGTGCCTGCCCATCTAAGAGGAGGGAGAAATTACACAAAGTATTTTGCTTTTAGCCGGTTTCCTTGAGCCTTGTCCGGGTCCTGATTTCTTATTGCCAGCAGGTCAGCTAGACACTGGTCAGTCACTTCAGGTCTGGACAGGAATCTTTTTCTGTCTTTGTTGTTGATAATTTTCTAATAATTATTCATTTGATTATTTGCCAGCCAGATTACCCTAAATAATATTCAGAGATGTATCAGAGAATAGCCCCATCCTGAGACTGTTCGCAGAAGTGGGCACAAAATTTGATTTTATTTCCTAAATGCATACCTCAGGTACTCATGAAGTGCAGAGATCTATGTATACCCTCTGGGAATTAGAGGCATAGGTGTACAGAGCAGGAATGTAGGGGAATAGTAGCACCAAATGTTTGCGTCAACGGGAGATGAAATCTCCAAGTATGCTAACCTTTGAGGGAAGATCTAAAAACAGATGAGTTTGTGGTGTTGTGAATTACCATTCACATAATTTCTGTCAAGGAAGGCAGTTACTCTTCTTGGGAAGCTTGGGTTATTAAAATCAGCTATCTTCATTTTCCCACAAAAATAAAAATCAGTTGTGGTTCAGATAATTGTATGTGAGGCTTTACAACTGGAAATTTGAAGTTAGCAAAATTGTACACCCCTGGTTAATTACATTAGTATACTCAAACTAAATACAGGATAAGATTAGCTCATGGAAATATTTCCTTTTTCTCTCTGTCAGTACAGCTTCTGTCCACCCAATAGTTAATAGTTTTTAATTCCATTATGTAGTTTTTTGATCATCCTGTGTTTCCAGAAAAGTTAACCGAATAAAACTAGAGACTGTATGTTTTCACTATTTCCCAATTCATATTTAAACATGAAATGGTGCACAGAATAAGCTGTCCTTTGTGAATTTTAATTTTCTCAGCTCCTGGCACAATAGAGGGGTAAGCTGGGGTCCCATTTTTTTTTTAATTTTTATTTATTTATATTTATTTTTGGCTGTGTTGGGTCTTCGTTTCTGTGTGAGGGCTTTCTCTGGTTGCGGAGAGCGGGGGCCACTCTTCATCGCGGTGCGCGGGCCTCTCACTGTCCCGACCTCTCTTGTTGCGGAGCACAAGCTCCAGACGCACAGGCTCAGTAGCTGTGGCTCACGGGCCTAGTTGCTCCGCGGCATGTGGGATCTTCCTAGACCAGGGCTCGAACCCGTGTCCCCTGCATCGGCAGGCAGATTCTCAACCGCTGCGCCACCAGGGAAGCCCTGGGGTCCCATTTTTCTGCGTGGCTTTTGCTTTAAGGGAAGTTTGGGTTTGGTTCATAGTTTGCTATCGAAGAGTATGTTCAACCTTCTTGAATTACCTGTTGGGTTTGCTTTTCCATTGAATGTTCTATATTTGGACAAGAAATGTATTTTTCTCTATGGGTTTCTGGTGGCCCAGATGTTCATCAGAGCGGAATTTCTCTCTGTCCGCACTGCTGCCATTGGGCAGTTCGGTTCTGTAGTTCCTAGTATTGAGTTGGACACACTGTAGATTCAGGTTGGGCTGTCATTCCTTTTGCAAGCTATGTGATACTTTGTTGTATTTGGGTTTGCCATAAATGTTTGCTTTGCCTTGGGATGGCTGTAGATGGCCACTTGCGGTGATAAATTTCATGGAGATTTCTAAATCCCATTTAAGGTCTAGTTGATTTTCAGGAACAGTGTTACTGAGGTATAAATTACATACCATGAAAAGCACCCACTTCAAGTGTACAGTTTCAGTGATTTTTAGTCTGTTTACCGAGTGGTGCAGTCATCGGTCATCATCCAGGTTTCAAGCCTTTTCATTCCGCAGTAAGATCGCTCACGTCTTCAGGAGTGTCATGTCATCCATTCCTGCGCCCCCTGCCAGCCCCAGGCAGCCACTAATCTCCTTTCTGTCTCTGTAGATTTCCCTTTGCTCAGAACCCGATGGTGGGAGGTGATTTAGTGAACCTTCCCCGCCCCCTCTCCAGGAGAGGGGTACCTAGGGAGAGTGCAGGGCCGCACGGGGAGCCTTGGTTTCCTCCCTGAAAGATCAGGATAGTGATGGGTTGGTTGCAGGCTCTCAAGGTGGAGCCATGCGGGAAGTAAGTAGCTCTGTGAAAAGATAAAAAGGTCTTTATTCATGTCTTACCCCTAGCTTCTTCATGACATTTTTTTTTCTTAAATTCCATATATATGTGTTAGCCTACGGTATTTGTCTTTCTCTTTCTGACTTACTTCACTCTGTATGACAGACTCTAGGTCCGTCCACCTCATTACAAATAGCTCAATTTCGTTTCTTTTTATGGCTGAGTAATATTCCATTGTATATATGTGCCACATCTTCTTTATCCATTCATCCGATGATGGGCACTTAGGTTGTTTCTGTCTCCGGGCTATTGTAAATAGAGCTGCAATGAACATTTTAGTAAATGACTCTTTTTGAATTATGGTTTTCTCAGGGTATATGCCCAGTAGTGGGATTGCTGGGTCATATGGCAGGAATAAAGACACAGACCTACTAGAGAACGGACTTGAGGATATGGGGAGGGGGAAGGGTGAGCTGTGACAAAGCGAGAGAGAGGCATGGACATATATACACTACCGAACGTAAGGTAGATAGCTAGTGAGAAGTAGCCGCATAGCACAGGGAGATCAGCTCGGGGCTTTGTGACCACCTGGAGGGGTGGGATAGGGAAGGTGGGAGGGAGGGAGATGCAAGAGGGAAGAGATATGGGAACATATGTATATGTATAACTGATTCACTTTGTTATAAAGCAGAAACTAACACACCGTTGTAAAGCAATTATACCCCAATAAAGATGTTGAAAAAAAAGAAAGAAAAGAACTTTTACGTTTAGGGACTTACCTGGCGGTCCAGTGGTTAAGACTCTGCGCTTCCACTGCAGGGGGCACAGGTTGGATCCCTGGCTGGTGAACTAACATCCCGCTTGCCCTGGCGGCCCGTCCCCCCAAAAAAGAGAGAAACGTTTACTTGTAGTCAGCAAACTGGGAAGCTAGAGGAGTTCGTCATATATTTAGGGTCATACTAATCGTGAAGAATCGTGCGTAAAGGGCTGCATTGGACAGGTGCGGAGTCTGGAAAAGGAACTGCGTTTACAGTGATGGACTCAGTCCCTGGAGAACCCAGGACACAGCCATAGGGCAGTCAACCCTCCATGCCCCTGCTGCCTCCTTCTTGAAATCCCGTCCTGTTTCTTTCATGGCATTGGATGTTTGACTTTGACGGAAGTTCCATCTTGGTCGGGATATACCTTAGCTCAGTGGTCCTCCACCAAGGGCAGTTTTGCTCCCGAGGGACGCTGGACAATGTCTGGGGACCTTTCTGGTTGTTACCAATGGGGAAGGGGTGTCAGTGGCATCTAGTGGATAGAGGTCAGGGGCGCTGCCCAGCATCCTATAATGCAGGGGATGAGGCCCCAAGGCCCACAAAGAATTACTCAACCCAAGAGGTCATTAGTGCCGAGGTCAAGTACCCTGCCTTAGAAGCTTGAATGTCGTGGTTAAAGACTTAGTAAAGTTGAAGGACTAAAACCCGCATCAGACTTAGAGAAGTTCGGAAATCTTTCCGTCCTCATACATTCCAGGGAAATATGGATCTTTTTCTACAGCAAAGGACAAGCAAGGTTTTGGGAGCTAACTTTAGAGGGTAAAGAAATTCCTTTAGAAGTATTCATTTACAAATAAACAGCGAAATTACACGAGACGTCTGGAAATCGCACTTCATCCTTATCTCTTCCCCAAGAACTGAGAAAGGAGGGCGAAAGATCCTGAGTAAAGACTCTCCACATGATGACTGTGCTGGAAGGGAGTGGCTGCCGTGAGCCCAGCCTTTCAGTGCATCTGCTTACGGCCCTCCGGGGTTTTGGTTTCTCTTGGTTTCTATAGGGTTTTCATTTGCTGTGCGGAGTGCGGAGCGTGCAGTGTGCAGGGTGTCCCAATAGCCAGGCCTCCACCCCTTGTTCTCTTCATCTGGTCAACCTTTGAGCCCCCTGAGAAGTTCAGGGCTCCCTGCCTGGGCCCCAGCCCGCTTACCTGCGTGCGTCCCCTTCTCTGCCCTGCATTTCCCAGCAGGAGCTGCCCCGCACCCCTGTGGCACTTGTTTCTACCCGAGGGGGGGCCCTCTCCCTGCCTGCACCCCTGCAGCCGGCCTTGCTTTGGGGGCTTCCAAAATGCAAGGCTTTTCCTCTGAACAGATTCTGGTTTTGTTTCTTTTTCCTGCTCTAAGCTCCGTCCTGTTTCTAAGGTGATACCTAAGAATATGCTGATTTCCCTGAATCCCCGCACTGTGGGGTTGTAACCTCCAGCTCCTCCGGCAGAATAACCGATATTCACAGTCCACAGTGTGATGTGGTAGATTCTGTTTCTGGCATGTTCAGCTGTCCATGTACAACTGTGTAGTCTTGCGTTTTTATCTGTATGGGATCGTATTACACTGGTTTTGCACCATCTGCTTGCTTGCTTTTTTTACCACTTTGTTAAGGTGTAATTGAAGTACAGTAAACCAGGCGTATATAAGGTGTGCACGGTCATCAGTTTTCTCCTATGTTTGCTGTCTTGAGTGTGGTGCTGGCTTCTCGGACACGTGCATATCAAGATAACACGTATTTTCGTGGCTTCCGCATTTCCCTGTGCCTTTCTGTAATCTCTCTCTGCTTCCCCCCACCTCCGGGCAACCATTGATGGCTTTCTATTACTAGATAGGTTAGTTTGCATATCCTAGAATTCTGTATCAGTGAAATCGCACAACATGTGCTCATTATTTTGCCTGGCTTCTTTCACTCAGCATGGTGATTTTCGGCTTTATCCATGTTGTGGCCTGTGTCACTAATTCATCCCCTCTTATGACTGGGTAGGATTCCATCAGGTATGGACGCACCACCGTTGATCCATTCACGCGTTGTTGGACACCTGGGTTGTTTCCATTTTGGGGGTTATTATGAATAGTGCTGCTGTAAATATTTTTGTGACCTTACCACTGGTTCTCAAACTTCATCGTGTACCAGCGCCCTGTGGAGGGCTTGTGAAAACACAGGTTGCCAGGCCCCATCCCCAGAATTTCTGAGTCAGTAAATCTGGGCGAGGCCCGCGACTCTGCATTTCCAGCAAGTTCCCAGCTGACACTGATGCTCCTGGTCTGAGGCCCACACATGCCTTAGAGGAAGTCTTTGTAGACTGATCGTTAGCTGTTCCAAATATTTCTCTCCTAGACTGTTCCTTATAACGTTGCTTATGGTCTTAACCACCAAGCTTCCCATTTCTGTATGCTTGGATGTGTCCATCTTTCCTCTTGGCTTCCTTATTATGTCAAGGGGCTGATACCAAGAATAACTCGGGATGCGTGGGTCGGCGTGCTTATGGACGCCAAACGCCAGCCGTGATACCCCCGCCGACTCTTGTGGGATCTGACTTGCGCCCTGTCTGCGGTTGCTGGGGTCACCTTCTGAGGAAATGGTCCAGGCCCAGGTGGGGCGGGATTGGACCCAGGCCCTGCGCCAGGGGCTCCCCATGCTGCTGGGCCCACTGCAATCTTAAGGCTGCTCACCCGCCTTTCCTCTCACAGGGGAGCAATATCCATCCTTTCTCCATCCCATCCCCTCCCGTCTGAAACAGCCAGCCCCAAACCAGTCAACGTATTTTACTTTCAGTTTGCTTTTCGGGAGTCTAATCTGAATCGGCTGACCTAGAGCAGCCGGAAGTTATCAGTAGACGTTTGCTGCCGTAGCCAGTGTATTTGTTACAATTGTTTTTTTATTTTGGAGAGAGAGAATACTTGCATTGTAGAGAGTTGCTTTAAATTACTGAGAACTGTTACTTTTGCAGAATCGTCTTCCTGCATTTCATCATGAGCCCCAGGCGTCCCACTTTGCTCCTCAGCCCGTTCCATAAACCACCTCTGGTCACAGTTTGCTACCGACCTCTGCTCAGGCGTTCCAGAATCTTTACTGTGGAGTGGGCTGGTGCGCAGGATTGCAGGCTTGTTAAGTAAACTAACCTCCTTGGGATGGTTAAATTTTTTAAAGTTTGCAGTGACTTGTAATCATTGGCTGATATCCTAGTGGTTGTTTCCTCTTCCTCTCTCTTCTTCTCCTATTTTTTAATATGACAGCTTTATTGAGATATAACTTACATACCATGCAACTCACTCATTCAAAGTGTGTATAACTCAGTACTTTCCTGGTATTTTTACAGAGTTGTGCAGTCATCACCACTGTCTAATTCTATAGCATTTTTATCACCCTGAAAGAAACCCCTTACCCATTAAGCCATCACTTCCCAAATCCCCTCTCCACCCAGCCCCTGGCAACCAATGATCTGCTTTTTGTCCCTGTGGATTTGCCTATTCCGGACATCTTCTATAAATGGAATCACACAATATGTACCCTTTGCTGTCTAGCTTTCTTCCCTTAGCGTTAGGTCTTTGAGGCGTGTCCATGTTGTATTGTGTTTTATTCCAGTTTCTTGGTGAACGTTTTGTGGAATCTCTGGGTAATCAAGGAGGGCTTGGGGCCTGGGGTGGGGAATCAGGTGGAAGAATGTTACGGGCTGGGTAAACCCGGGGCACGGGCTGCTCCTTTCAGATGACGTTGAAATGGAAAACGGTTCACAGAAGGAGCAATGTTTATAAGACCATTTCCAGTTCAGCTTCCAATTGGGCGTACACTGTATCTGCCTTCTCCTTCTCTTTAGTTCCATCTCTTCCCCTGAAGTTCAACCTAGAAAACAGTTTTGGGCAATTAAAGCTGTGCCTGCTGACCCCTCTTTTGTGCTGCCTTTTGGATGGCATTTTATTTTTTAAATTTATTTTTGGCCGCATTGGGTCTTTGTTGCTATGTGCAGGCTTTCTCTGGTTGTGGCGAGCAGGGGCTACTCTTCGTTGCGGTGCACCGGCTTCTCATTGCGGTGGCTTCTCTTGTTGTGGAGCACGGGCTCTAGGCCCACGGGCTTCAGTAGTTGCAGCACACAGGCTCAGTAGTTGGCGGCACGCGGCCTCCAGGGCATGTGGGCTTCAGTAGTGGTGGCGCGTGGGCTCAGTAGTTGTGGCGCGTGGGCTCTAGAGCGCAGGCTCAGTAGTTGTGGCGCACAGGTTTAGCTGCCCCGCGGCATGTGGGATCTTCCCGGGCCAGGGCTCGAACCTGCATTGGCAGGCGGATTCTTAACCACTGAGCCACCAGGGAAGTCCCTGGATGGGATTTTAGAGGGTCCTTTCTTGGTGTGAGACATAGGAAGCCTGTAGTTCCCAAGGGGGTAGTGTGAAGTTGCTCTGGGGTCACGGGGTTCCAACCAGCTAGACTTTGGCTGCGTTCTGGGGCCTCCCTGAAGCCACAACGCCGGCTTAGACTGAAACAGTTGTAGAGTTGTTTACTTTTCTGAATTTATAAGCCTTCTGCCTGTGTAGAGCCATAAATTACCGTTCCAGGGTCAGGTGGGAGAATATGGAGGCTGATTTTTCTCCAGCTCTCCATAGGCACGACTTTCTGGGGTGTCTGCCTTGAACAAAGAGCTTATTGGTAAGGCTGAAGGTCATGTGTGTTTTCTCCGTTGATCTTATAATTGACTGTGTTAGTTTCCTGTCACTCTTGGGACAGATGACCCCAAACTTCCTGACTTGAACAACTCCACTCTGTTATCTTATAGTTCCAGAGGTTACAAGTCTGAGATGGGTCTCACTGTGTCAGTGGGGCCGCCTTCTTTTCCAGAGGCTTTCGGGAGAAGCCAGTCCTTGCCTCTTCCTGCTTCTAGAGGCCTCCTGCATTCCCTGGCTCATGGCCCCTTCTTCCATCTTCAAAGCCAGCAGTGCAGCATCTCTCTGATCATTCCTCTTTGGTCACGTGTCTCTCTGACCACAGCCTGGAGAGATTGCCCACTTTTTAGGGCTCACGTGATTACATTGCCCCCCCCCCCCCCCATCCAAGATAATCTCCCCTCCTCAGCATCCTTAACTTCATCGCATCTGCAGAGTCCTTTTTGCCATGCACGGTAACACTGTCACAGGGCCCAGGGATTAGGGGCATGGGACTGTCTGGGGGCCATTATTCTCTGGCTCCATTGACAGTCTTCAAGGAGACTTATTTCCTTTGTTTCTGTCTCTTAATTTGTTCCTCTGAGCCCTGCAAGGTTTGTATATTTATTTAATATTTGCTGTTTGTCTCTTGAATGATTCAGAAGTCATGGAGCTGTTTGGTCGGTGTGCCTGCCTTTGACTGAGGTGCAGCCACTGGCTGAGTCTTGAGTTACCTCTGAGCACACCCGGTTGTTTTCTGTCTTGGAAGGACCTGGGATTTTTGGTGCTGATTGAACACATTTGCATGTCTAGAGCCTCTCCTTCCCAAGAACTCCATAGTTGGTGGGTGGCCCTGCCACTGTCAGTTTGAGGGTCTCTCGGGGACTCTGACAGAACTATTCCCTGGAGTTAGTGTCTCAGAGTCTGAGTCAGCTGTGGGAAAGACCACCACGATGTGAGAAGAGTGGGACCTGGCCCCCAGGACTTCAAAGATACCATGTGTGCCTTTGTGGGGACTGAATTGGTGGGTTTGTGGCTCCATACAAGAGTGGAGGAAGACAGGTGGGGGTAGGGACAGAGAAGTCATAATAATATCCACTTGTTAATCAGCATTTTGGTTCAGAAATATTTGGGGAGTGTATTAGTCAGCTTTCTGCTTTGCTGATGATGTGTAACAAACAGCACCCCCGCATACAAAGGCTTACAGAAACAAGCACTTATTTCTTTACAGGATTTTTTAAAATTGAGGTAACGGCTTATAACATGTAAGTTTTATGTGTACAGTACCGTATTTTGACATCTCTGTATGCTGGAGCATGCTCACCACCGAAAGTTTAGTTTCCATCAAAAATATGGAATGCTTCATGAATTTTTGTTACCCTTGTACAGGGGCCATGTTAATCTCTGTATCTTTCCAGTTTTAATGTATGTGCTGCTGAAAAGAGCACCAAGCACTTATTTCTTGCTTACTGGTCAGTGGGTGGTGAGGTGTGGCTCTTCTGGGCTCAGCTCGGTGGGATCAGGGAGGCCTGGTCAGGCTCTGGGCTGGGTTTAGGACTGAGCTCCTAATCTCCTCCTTCTGAGGCTAGTAGCCTCTTGGGGCATGTACTTCTGCCCCTCCTGTCTGGTATAAGAAGAAGCCAAGCTACCTCACGCAGTCACGTTTAAAACCTCTGCCTGTCCTTCCCACTAATGCTCGTTGACCAGAGCAAGTGACGTGGCCAGATCCCACATCCATGGGCTGGGGAGGGCTGTTCTAGTCGGGAGGTCATGCAGAGTCACACAGCAAAGGCGGCAAAAGGCACGTGTGTTAAGAGGCAAGAGGGAAGAAGCGGGATTGTGATAGCTTCTGCCCTTTTGGTGTGTGGGAAGGAAGACGACCCCAGTGGGCAAGGCTGATGCAGCCAGTTATATCCAGGAAAATAGCCCCGTAGTTGGATGTGGGAAGCGGCAGGTGCTTGTGAAATATGTAGCTTCCTTGGTTCCATCTTAGAACAGGGGTTCTCAGCTGGGCAGGTGGTGGTGGGGGGAGGTGGGGGGGCAATCATGTCCCCCCAGGGACATCTGGCAACACCTGGAGACATTCTGTTGTAGTTAACTAGGGGAGAGGGTGCTCCTGGCATCTAGTGGGTAGAGGCCAGGGATGCTGCTCAGCATGGAACAGTGCACAGGACGGTCCCCCACAAGGAATTACCTGGCCTGGGTCCACATGTGCCCAGGCTGAAGAGCCCTGCACAAACGCAGTTTCCAGGTGACTGTCGTGCACTTTGAAGTTTGAGTACCACGTCTTGCAGGACTGTCTCCACTGGGAAGGGCAATTGGCAGTCCTTTCCATATAAAGACATAAAGCCCTCCCGAGGAAAAAGGAGTTGTTTAATCTCTCACAGATGGCTGTGTGGAAGCAAGTTACAACCCAAGGGTCTTGGCTAGGTTTCTGTGATTCCTGTGACTTATTCTCATTGGCTTTGTACTGTATTAATTCTTTAAATTTTATTAATTTTTTTTTTTTTGCTATTGCTCAGCCTAATAAATGGACCATTTATTTGGTGTTGGAAAATCTGTGTTTTATTAGGAGATTTCCATTATGAGCTTAATACTCTTTTTTTCCAGGTGGCCTTTTGCCCACTGTTTCTCTTACGCATGTATTTTCTTTTTCCTTACCAGCAAGACTGCAAGTCCTTGGTAGCAGAGATCACGCCTTAGGTTTCCTTTGGGCCCTGCGCCGTAGCAAGTGCGTGGTAATTATGGGTCAGTTGCTCATGGTGTCCTTTGCAGTGCGCGTTGTGCTGCATGGTTAAGGGTCGTTTGCCACGTTTCCATGGACCAGCCTTTTGCATCTTTTGCTGTAAATTCTGTTTCCAGTCTTTGGGGGCTGATGCTTAGCGTGTTGACACTCGGTTGCTTTGTGGCCAAAAGAAACTTTTGACCTCATTAGAGGAGGGAGCCGTGTCATTGAGAGGCTGACAGCCTCCTTCCTCCTCCCACACGAGCGTTGTTTTATTTTGGTGATTGAAATGTTGAGGGTATGAAAAGAAAATCAGGGTATTTGACTTGCTGGCGGGACAAGCAGAGGACGGTACTGTGAGTGAGTGAGCGAGCGAAAAAGCCTGCCTATTCCCACCCGCATCGTCGTGCACAGCAAGCAAATAGAGATTTTCTGCTAATTTTAGCTGGCTGGGGAAGCACTTGCTCTAGAGGATGCTGGGTCACCTAGAATTGGCTATCGTCAGATCAGCCAAGTACCACCTCTTGGGGCGACCAGCAAGTTACGGAAGTAACTCTGTTGTGCAGAACTTTCTATTTCTCTCTTTCGTTCTCTCTCTTTTCTCCTTCGGTTGAGTGCTGTTTAGATGAAATGGTTCTCCTTGATTGTGTCTTTAGTACAGTAGTTGTGAGAGCAAGGCTTTTGTTCTTCCTGATTCCCTGTTGAGAAAAGACATCTCCTGACTTGTGGGATGCAGGGGCGGGGAAGGGTCAGGACCCACAGAGACAGTTCCGTCCTTCAACTGTCCTTTTTTATTTTCATTTCATTTTTTAAAGATTGAGATATAATTGACATATAACGTATTAGCTGAAGGTGTGTAACATAATTATTTGATATATGTAAACATTGTGATGTGATCACCACAATAGGTTTAGTTAACATCCATCATCACACATAGTTACTCATTTCTTTTTCTTGTGATGAGAACTTTTTTTTAAAAAAAAATATTTATTTATTTATTTATTTTTGGCCGCGTTGGGTCTTCGTTGCTGCGTGCGGGCTTTCTCTAGTTGCGGCGAGCGGGGGCTACTCTTCTTTGTTGCGGTGCGCGGGCTTCTCATTGCGGTGGCTTCTCTCGTTGCGGAGCACGGGCTCTAGGCCACGCGGGCTTCAGTAGTTGTGGCACACGGCCTCAGTAGTTGTGGCACACGGGCTTAGTTGCTCCTTCCGTGGGATGCATGTGGGATCTTCCCGGACCAGGGCTTGAACCCGTGTCCCCTGCACTGGCAGGCGGATTCTTAACCACTGCACCACCAGGGAAGTCCCGTGATGAGAACTTTTAAGATTTATTTTCTTAGCAACGTTCAGATATACTCTCCAGTATTGTTAACTATAGTCATGTATTACGTTGAATCCCCAGGACTTACTCACTTACTTACTTATTTATTTATGTATTTATTTATTTGGTTGCGCTGGATCTTAGTCGCACATGTGGGATCTTTCGTTGCGGCATGTGGGATCTAGTTCCCCGACCAGGGATGGAACTCGGGCCCCCTGCATTGGGAGTGCGGAGTCCTAGCCACTGGACCACCAGGGAAGTCCCGGGACTTAACTTATTTTATGGCTGGAAGTCTGCACCTTTGATGCTCTTCACCCACATCCCCTCTCCTGCCGCCTCTGGCCACCACCATCTGTTCTCTGTGCCTTTGAGGTGTCAGTTCTTCTCTACCACCTTGTTGGCTGCCCTGTCACCTCCTGGGCTGTGAGGGCACCAAGTTGGTGTGTCTGACAAAGCAGGTGACCTAGGAAGTCACATGGAATGAAAGAGGAGATGAAAATAGAAGTATGTGAACTAAATGAAAATTATGTGAACTACAAAATGAGAAAGGCCCTGAGCTGCCGCATTTCCACATGCAGGTCTAGCAGTGTCACGTTATGCTACCAGCCTTGGTAATTTTTCCAGCTGTCCTTCTGTCTAAAATACAACTTACATGAAAAGGAGCCCATCCCTTGGAACTTAGTGGTTAGGAAACTGGAGTCAGGTTTGGGGAAAGGGACCCTCACCTTGTTAGACCCGACACACCCCTCCCCTCAAGAGGCACCTGGACTGTTAACTCATGGCGAACAAGTTGAGCTGAAAGGCACTTAGGAGGAAATGGAACTTCCCTTTCTGTTGGGCGTGCCTGTAGCAAGACGTTCTGAGCACCGATTCTTGTCTCACGGCAGAACGTGATTCACGTTACTGTCGCTTACGGAGTAGAATGTTGTTGAGATTGGGGGTGGGTGGGTGTGTGTGTGCGCGAAGGGGAGAGGAGCGGCCGGATGAAGCCGTGGGGAACGCAGGGAATATGTTAGAAGATGTGCTTTCGAGGACAAACAGTAAACTTTTGGCAATAGGCTGAGTTTGTGACCTGTGACTCAGACAGTGTGATTGAGGGAGATTCCAGTGGTCATTTACTTCCAGCCTTCTTCTTATCGGTGCCACGGGGCAGTGTCTCATTCAGCTTTCCAGAACACTCTCTAGGAACTCTTTATGCTTGATGGAGATGGTATTTCTCCTCTCGCTTCACTGTGGTTTAAAGAACTGGGAACTGGCGTTACAAGCCGTCTCCACGTTCCTTTGATGATTGTGTAATTTATCAGTGGAGAGTTGCCCATGACCTTCCTGGCATCTGACTTCTCACAGTGTACCTGCGCTCTCGGTCTGCCTGTGGAACACGTATAATGGGGAGTGAAGACTTTTACAAGTAGGTGGGTCCTCCTGATTGGAAATTGGGGTTATTTGAGCCAATGCAAGTCAGTTCCTGACCTTATCCAAGATTAACTGCATTAAATCAAAGAAGACCCATATAACTGTAGGTTATAATTCTTTTTTTTTTTTTGGTCCGATACCAAGACTGAAGTTTCCCTGGAAAGAGCCCTTGAATAGGAGCAGAAGGATTGAATTTTAGGCCTAATGCTATCATTAACCACCCACTTGACACTGGCCCGAAGAGAATAAAGGAATCATCGTTTTTCTTCTGTCAGCTGATCACTTGGGCCACATGCTCTCCAAAAGGTTCCAGCACACAACGTGATGGATCCGTTTTCAAGACTGTCCTCAGCCCCTAGTTTGAGTTACTGGTATTATGGGGGATTGCTCTATCACCCGCAGCGGTAAAAACTGTGTATGGTGAAACCCAGTGGCCAGAAAGCTGTCTTTGGAATGTTCTCTTGTTACCTGTTAGGGAATGCGCTGTAATAATTATGTTCCCTGGAACTTTTAATGACTAAACTGCCTTGAACAGGAGTCAGGAAAGGCCCACCTTCCAGCAGATTCCATTCTGTGGGGTTGTCTTAGAATTGAGGTCTGAGAGCATTTCTTGATTATCTAGTCAGGTGGATGTGACTTAACTAAAGGCCAGTTTGGACCCTGTTGGAGAAAATCAAGTTCAGACACTTAGTCTAAATAGAAGTGAGGAATACGGTTACCTTTATCTCATTATCTAAGCTTTCTTTGGAGGATATACAAGCTTGTACCACATGTGACAAGCATCACATATGGAGGGATTTTTTTTTCTGCTTTTTTCTCTGAAAAGTCCTTGGGGAATCAGGTCATAGACTATTTGGTGTAAAACCCAAACCGACCAGACAAACAAAAAACAAAGCAAAACAAACAAACAAAAAAGCCATAGTTAAATGTTTTATATTAAAATATATAGCTTGAAAAAAAAATATAGCTTGAGAATCTTCATTGAAAAATCAGTAATCTTTTGCAGATTTGTTTAAATAGGCTTTGGTGCCTTTTAAGAAGATTCCCTTCCTGGTTGCTGTGTTTGGTCCCTTCAGAATTTGGGTCAGAACAATTCTCCAGGAAAGCAGCCATGTTAAACTGGTTCACTGTTAGGATGGCTTACATTACGGAAGAAGTTTCTACCTTTAGTCCTCTTTTTCTGCTGGTTTGCTTTCTTGGAAACATTATTACATCTGTTCTTAGGGGAGTTATAAAAGAGGAAAAAAGAGTTAACACACCGTGTTTTGTAACCGGCGTTGGCTTCTTGCCCTGAGTACTGTGTCTCTGCCGTCCATTTCTCACTTCAAAAGTGCAGACGGGGTCCAGAGCTTCTCTGAGAGCTCCTCCCGAGCAAGGTGGAGTCGTGCCAATGGAAAGGGGCTGCAGGGATGCCTGCTAGGGCGGATGCGCTCCAGAGAGAGGGCAGGGGTTTATCTCCGCTTCCCATCGTCTGTCATTTCATTCTCTTTGGCTCCGGCTTTTTCCATTCGTAGCTGCCCTTGTTGTTTGTTGGAACCAAACTTCGCCTGTACAGAAGGGCTGTGGGCAGAGGGCCTACACGTGAAGTCGCTTAGCTTTGGCCCTGATGTAGTGAAGGGATCATAAAGGAATGAGCACAGGGGAAAAGCTGAGCGTGGGAGGGGCCACCGTGTCATTCCATACAGGGATGTCTGTGCAATAGGAAGACACAGAAGAATGGTTTTAGGGTTTTTTTTAGGTCGAGTGGAGATTAGTAATGGCTACATCTTTATGTGGCTTATGTCTATGGTCGATCTTCCTTATTCACGGTAGTTGAACGTACAGTTGCTGAGACCTCATAGAAGCTTTGCTTCTAGGGGAAACAGAGGATTCGGTTCCTGTAGGCCTCTGGTCACGTTATTTTCATCAACCAATCACTGTATAACCTTGTTTTACGTGTGTTTCTGCTTAAAGACGCCTTATTGACTGTATACTGTTGACTCATCCATGTTGAAGTCGCGGTCAGCAGCCCTGTAGCTCATGCCTGAACCAAGCTTCTCCAACACGCGTGTTCCCTCCCTACCGCACAGCACAGCCGTCTTGCCCTTCGAAACACCAGACAGCGCTGCAGCACCGTGCTTGGGGGCTGTTCTAAGCAGAGATGTCGCCAACAAAAGCACAGAGGTGCAAAACACGTGGCAGTAAATAGCCCACGGAGAGCACACTGGTTTACGGCCTGGGAGCTGAAACAAGAAGGTAGCACGAGGCCTCATTCCACCTGAGCTGGGAACGTGTGCACCGAGCGGCTCGACGGTCTCACCCCGTGCTTGGTCCTTAAGTGACCACACCACCTCAGGTCTGGATCTGGGGTTACAGATAGATTTTAGCAGATAGGCAAATTCACGAATACTGTATCCTCAAATCATGAAAATTGACTCTGTGTGTATACACAGTGTGTGTCCCCGGGTATTAGATACACACACATACACAGGTGTCTATTTTCAGGGACTTTAACGACCTGAAAGCAGTCAGCGTTGTAACATTGGGTTGGCCCCAAAGTTCGGGCTTCGGAAAAATCCGAACGAACCTTTTGGCCAGCCTCGATAGTTGTGTCCTCTGGTCCCTCTGGAGATGCAGTGAGAGGTTCAAGTGTTTTAATGAGGGACAAAGGCCTGTGGAGATAAATGGGGGACAGGACTGAGTAAGGAAACCTCAGGACCTCGACGCGTATCTGATAAAGTTTGAGCCAGGCCCCCCCCCCCCCCCATGAGCTCTGGAGTGGAGATTGCCTGATGGGTAGAGAGAAATGGCCTTGTTCAGTCGTGGCGCTGCTCAAAACAGAGCCATGGAGGATGGGCAGGTCCTTTCTTTCTTGAAAGGAAGAACTTTGCATCTCCACGCTGGCACAGTTGTAAACCAAATTTTGGACTTCGGTTTTATATATTAAAAAATTATTTTGCACCCATATTAGGTTGAATGGAGCGGCATCCCCATTTCAGATCAAAAGTCGTCAAGTACCGGCAGAGTCTAATGGTCTAACCCAACAGAATCTTTTCAAGGTATAATGATATCGTTTAAGATGAGGATAACATCTATGCCTTAAATTGCTTGTTGAGAAAAATCCACTGTACCTCATCCGAAACATGTTTTGACCCACCATGGAAGCCCGTCCGTGGTGTCCGGACTCCCGGATGATGCTTGGTTTTATCAGGACAGCCCCTCCCCCAAATGATGCTAGAAAGAGAATCGAGGTAGTATGAGGAGGTGCTGCGTTTGTGTATATGTTTCAGGTTGTTTTAATCCGCGAACACAAGCTTTTCTGAGCAGCTCCTTTGCCTTCAGGTGTTGTGGGTGCTGGACGCTGGAGCTCCGTCATTGAGTAGGTGTTTTAAGAACAAACGGCAGATTTACAATTAAAGCTTCTGCAGTGATGGGAATATTCCGTGCCACTTGGTGGAACATGTAACCACCACTGTGTCAAGTTAATAACTTCTCAACTTGGTCTTAAAACCAAATACACGCAGTTCGTTTCATTAAAAATACCTAAGTGGTAAAGGATGGGTGGCTTCCAATGGTGGTAGAGTCCGTTTTTAAAGATTGAAAGGAAAGTGCTTTGTTGTGATTTGCAGTTCATATAGATAAGTTCTGTAAGCGGTTTCATCTTGTCTGTTTCATGTGAGATAAAGTGTGAGACTCTTTCTAATTGAAGTATAGGGGATTTACAATGTTGTGTTAGTTCCAGGTGTACAGCAAAGTGATTCAGTTTTTTATATATATTTATATGTATGCACACACACACACACACACACACACACACACTCACACACTCTTTTTCATTTTCTTTTCCATTATGGTTTATCCCAGGATATTGAATAGAGTTCCCTGTGCTCTACAGTAGGACCTTGTTGTTTATCCATTCTCTGTATGCACTAGTTTGCATCTGCTAATCCCAAACTCCCAATCCATGCCTCCCCCCATCCCTCCCCCCACCCTTGGCAACCACAAGTCTGTTCTCTATGCCTGTGAGTCTGTTTCTGTTTAGTAGATATGTTCATTCGTGTCATATTTTAGACTTCCTTTCTCTTTCTGACTTAACTGCACTTAATTTGAAAATCTCTGAGTCCATCCCTGTTGCTGCAAATGGCATTATTTTATTCTTCTTTGTGGCTGAGTAGTATTCCATTGTGTGTGTGTGTGTGTGTGTGTGTGTGTGTGTGTGTATATGTATGTATGTATGTATATACACCACATCTTCTTTATCCCTTCATCTGTTGATGGGTATTTCGATTGTTTCCCTGTCTTGGCTACTGTGAAGAGTGCTGCTGTGAGCATTGGGGTATGTGTATCTTTTCAAATTATAGTTTTCTCCAGATGTATACCCAAGAGTGGGATTGCAGGGTCATATGGCAACTCTACTTTTAGTTTTTTGAGGAACCTCCATACTCTTTTCCGTAGTGGCTGCGCCAACTTACATTCCCGCCAACAGTGTAGGAGGGTTCCCTTTTCTCCACACCCTCTCCAGCATTTATTGTTTGTAGACTTTCTGATGATGGCCATTCTGACTGGTGTGAGGTGGTACCTCACTGTAGTGTTGATTTGCATTTCTCTAATAATTAGTGATGTTGAGCATCTTTTCATGTGCCTGTTGGCCATCTGTATGTTGAGACTCATTCTTTAAAAGGCATTTGTCCTCACCTGCATTCCTAGGTACAATGTCTTTCAGCCAAATAGTCTCCAGGAACACAGAAACCTGTAGTTGGATGAGGTTGGGTTTGTTGACCTTGCATTGCATTGAGGGGACCGTGGGACATCTCAGTCACAGGGTGCTAAGAAGACCTTAAAAGAGTTGGGCAGGGTTTATGGAATCGGGTCCCTGTCTGAGATTAGTGGTCTCTGAATTGTTTATGTTCCAACAGGAGAAGGCTGCAGCCTCGCCGTGAGTGCCAGGCCAGCTCCCAGCTGCCAGTGGCTGCTTTTCTCTATTGCTTATACATACATGATTGAGAGACTAGATGGGTGATTGATTGGGTGGGTGTGTGCTTCTTAATGATCACTCATTTTTAATACCATGCATTGTAGCGACTGGATGTGGTCCTGGTGTCACCTGTTAGCTTTTTTTTTTTTTTTTTTCTTTTCTGCGGTACGCAGGCCTCTCACTGCCGTGGCCTCTCCCGTTGCGGAGCACAGGCTCCGGACGCGCAGGCTCAGTGGCCATGGCTCACGGGCCCAGCCGCTTCGCGGCATATGGGATCTTCCCGGACCGGGGCACGAACCCGTGTCCCCTGCATCGGCAGGCGGACTCTCAACCACTGCGTCACCCGGGAAGCCCCCCTGTTAGCTTTTGATGATGATGGAAGACCACCTTAATTCCTGCAGAGCCTTGCTGGGAAGGGAGCTGAGCATGACTCAGCACTATGGAACGTCAGGCTTAGTGGAGGTTGAGTTGTAATGTTGGCACTTGTTCGTGATTTATGTTTTCGAGTTTCGGGTGTATTCTTTTTGATGCTTTTGTGAATGATATTTTCTTAATTTCATTTTCAGATTGTTCACGTCAAGTCCTTGCAGGATATTACATTTTAAGGCAGTAGGAGACCTTTTTTCTTGCTAGTTACAGAAAGAGATTTTTTTCCTGGTTCACTGCCTGTGTCTGTGGCACTGAGTTTTTAACGACCAGGAAGACCTTCTGAGGATTCATTGGCTTCCTTTGGGTTTGCCGCTTTTTAGTTCTCCAGAGGACCAGTAACAGAGACTGTTTGATTTTTTTTTAATTTATTTAGGTAATTTTCATTGAAAACGATTTATTTCGGCTGATTATAGACCACAAGAAGCTGCAGAGATAGCGCCAAGAGGTCCTGTGTGCTGTCAACCAGGTTCCTTCAGTGGTGACGTCTTACATAAGCTTAGAGCAGCAGCAAAACCAGGACATCAGTACGGCGCAGAATGGTTACGTCATCCACTGTCATTACTGGGAGTTCACCAGTGTCTGCTTGTACTCATTTATGACTTAAAGATAAGTGTGAGTAATATCTTCTCTTGCAAAACTCCAGTGGAGCATGAATGGAGGAGAAGGGGACGGAATGAGTTGAGGCTGTTAAACAGGCACCCGTGGAAGATCCCCTTGACTTTCTTGGCGGCCGAAGTGGACGGGGCAGGTGGCAGCAGCCTCCCCTGGAAGGCAGGAGGATGCTTTGGGTGGTTAAAATCCAGGTGCAGGCAGTGCCTGAGCCCCATGTGGGGCATGCTCCTTTTGTTTGCAATGCTCAGATGAGAGAAGCCATTTCCCCTTCAAGCTCCAGGCAGATTGATGGAGAATATAATGGGGAGGAAAGCCCCCCAGCTCGTCCATCACAACCCGAAATCACTGGCCCCGGATTCAGTTACTTAATCAGTTCCCATACCCCTTGTTTTGTAGACGGATGGGACAACCTCTTTTCTCCCCTTTGGTGACGGTAGTTATTGTGTTTGGTGTTATCCACCCCACTTAGACCTCACTTTGGAATTTCTTTCTTCTCTTCCGTTTGGATGGTTTGCCACATGTCTGGCTAGGAAAGTGGAGATGTAAACTAAGCGTATAACGGACGTGAATCTCCCACTGCATGGAATGTGGCCGAATGATTTTTCTTTCCCACCTCTCTTGCCGTGAAGATGGCGAGTTGGAAATGGTTAATGGTAGTCGTGAGACACCGCAGAGTGGTGTGACTCTCTGTTGGGGGGTGGTGGCAGCGCTTCACCTCGAGAGCCACGTTACGGCGTGTTGCCCTCCTGGGGGTTTTGCGCGAGCTGCTGCTCGGGAACTCAGGACAGTAGCTTGCAGTCTGGGCCTTGAGAAGCTCCTGTGAGTGAGGCGTGGAATGAAATTGCAGAAGCCACGGCAGCTTATGGAAACCGGAGCCAGGCTGCTGTACTGGCTCGCGCCCCTGAGATGTGATAAGACTGGGAAGTGAGCTGCGAGGGCCGTTGGTACCAGGGAGCCTGTCAGACACTTACAGCAGAGGCTTGCGGGCTGAACAAAAAAGGGTTTGCATCGTCAGAAAGTAGATGAGTGGTTGCCTAGGACCGGGGCTTTGGGTAGTGACTGCTGAAGGAGGGGGTCCAGGGCTGCTTCTGGGGAGATATAATGCACATGTTCCAAGGTTGATTGTACTGATCAGGGTTACACAGCTCTGTGAATATACTGAAAGCAACTGAACTGTATACTTCCAATGGGTGAATTGTGTGGTATGTGATCTGTATCTCAATAAAGCTCTTTTACAAAGGGTTCGGATCCGCTTTCATACTTTGAAGCTTGCTCTGAAAATGTGTCACGTGGTCTCACATGGTGGTAGAAGCTCCTCGTGCGTGGACATGGTGTCACTTTGCGTGCGGGGAGAGCAGTTTCAGAGTGATCAGTTCCGGAAAACGTGTCCCTGTCTGTTGTCTCTGCTCCGGCAGAGCTAAGAACCAGGCGTCTGAAGTGAGCGGGCAGTGTGGCTGATATCAGAGGAAGTGGGGCGCTGTCCTCTCTGTTATATATTTTCCCTTTTCTCACTCTCCTTAGCCTCTTCCCCTCCCCCAAACAACCAACCAACCAAGAGAAAGCGTGAGATGGGGTTGTAGCGTGGCCGAATGGCTGCGTTTTGTTAGAAGAATGCATATATACGGGAGGGAAAATACAGCCAACGTACAGCGGCCCACCCTTTCTCAAGGGCCAACATAGAGACAAAGATGGAGATTGCCAAAGGGCAGACTTGTAATGCGTCCTTCTGACTATTGAGAGGTAAGGAAAGTTTTGAAAACAGTAGTATCTCAAGTCCCTCTTTTCACCTTGGTTGAAACTGACATTGGTGGTTTTCCTCCCTCGAGCAAAAGGGAAATGCATACAGCGCACGTGCTGCTGCTGAATGACCTCGCTCTGCGTTGCTCTCCAGGGAATCTTGCTTGGAGATGATCAGAAGCGCATCGCTCTAAGTAATGTGAACTATTTCTCCATTCATAAACAGAGCTCAATAAAAAGCACATCCAGGTGGTCATTTAATATTTTCTGACACTCAGCGATTTTGCCATGAGCTTTGTAGAATTGGCCGCGTGCTTAAGCTAGTCGCGGAATGACTGAAATTGCCCGTCAGGTTAAGAAACCATCATCACTTAGTTTCCTAAAGAAACGTTGTCTCAACAGCTATCCTTTGCTATTTTGTTGCTGCACGTGGTAACATGTCTTTGTTGCAAGCTGTGCATGCTCTATACAGTGGTGAGGGAGAGCTGAAGATAGAGGCTAGGGACTGAGATTCCTGGGTGCAGAGCAGGGTACGAGGAAGTGGCCCAGGAGAGCAGGACGAAGGGCCCCCCTGGTGGAACCAGCGCTCCTTTGTGTGTTTGAGAGTTTAATCTGTGGGGAGGGGATTTCTCTGTGACTTCCTGCATGTTGAAACCTGAGTGGCCTGTCCTGCCTGTGACCTCTGCTGTTTGGACTGTGGCTTCATTCACGTGTACCTGGTTCATTCTCAGTGCCAGGGTCACATCTCTAGGTTGACACCTGAACCTGAACTTTGGGGCTTGAATAGGGATGTAATTGAGCCTCGAGGCGGGGGTGGGGTGGGGGAGAGGGCGGGAGATAAGGATAAAAATCGTTCGTGTTGGACCTGTGACTTTTTGGGTGCCCGCTGACCGCAGGGCAGTGTCCTGGGTACTTTCTGTAGTTGTTTTTGAGCCTGCACAACAAATCCAAATCCAGAAAGGCTCTTCCTGTTTTGCAAGTGGGGAAACTGAGGTCAGGGCAGTGGCGTACCGGGTCTACCACTTGGAACTGGGACTTCAAAGCCCACCCTCTCTCCCAGGGCAGCACCGTGCTTCTCAACAGTGGAAGGTTTTTTACCCTGAGTGCATTACACTGTTCATTCTTAGGACTCCGCAGGGACACTCGGGAGTCGTGGGGTACGGGCCGGCGGCTAGACGCCAGGGCTGTGTATGTGGGAGCCCTGGAAGAATGACGGTGTCCGATTCCAAAAGCATCTCCTGAGGCAAAGCTTGAGACAGGCTTCCTTGAAGGCAGGGGCCAGACTTGGCCTGCCACCTGTTTTTGTACAGCCTGCGAGCTAAGAATGGGTTTATATTTTTAAACGGCCAAAAAAAGAATACTGTTCTGTGACACATGAAAATGATATGAAATTCAGAGTTTTCTTGGGACCCAGCCACACCCACTCATTTCGATACTGTCTGTGGTTGCTTATTCCCTACACAGGCTGTTGCAACAGAGACCCTCTGGCCCCTGGAAGCCTGAAGTATTGACTCTCTGGCCCTTTCCGGAACCAGCGTGTGATCCCTGCCTGTTCTGAGGCCCATACCACCTCCCTGGTGTGACCCGCACTTCCTCCTCTCTCCTGATCTGATCTTCATTTGCACCCTATTCCCATCTAACCTTGCTTGCTGGAGCCTGGTATTCCACAATTAGAGAGTCATTTGTTCGACATGAAACTTTGTTCCAATTAAAATCCTGGGAGTCCCAGGAGAGGTAGTACGTTAAACTCTACCAGTCATTTCTGCCACAGGATTGGAAGGGATTGGTGCTGGCTCTGTCCCAGCAGAGCAGGGCTGTAGCATAAAAGGAGGGGGTACAGGGTGCTCCTGTGCTTGGTGGGAGAAGAGGGGAAGTTGGGTCATCCAGAAGAGACCTCTGTTCACGTCCTGCTTTTTCTGCATCCCCATCTCAGTCACCCAGAGGCTGGCAGTGTTGGTGGACAAAGGAAGATGCCCTGCCCACCATAGGCCTGGCTGACAGCCAAATGCCTTGGCTTCTCAGAGCGGAATTGTACGGCAGGGCCCACAGCTGGGAAGTGGTACCACTGGCATTTGGCTCGCACAGTCTTCTTCCTGTGCCCTGGTGCTAACTACATTCTAGTGCCTTCTGCGGAAGGCTTGGCTTAACATACTAAGGGGGGGGGTGACCCATTTCTTGCCTTTTTACCTGCTGGTTTTTTTTTTTTTTTTGCGGTACGTGGGCCTCTCACTGCTGCGGCCTCTTCCGTTGCGGAGCACAGGCTCCGGACGTGCAGGCTCAGCGGCCATGGCTCACGGGCCCAGCCGCTCCGCGGCACATGGGATCCTCCCGGACCGGGACACGAACCTGTGTCCCCTGCATTGGCAGGCGGACTCTCAACCACTGCGCCACCAGGGAAGCCCTTACCTGCTGTTTTTGATGGTTGCTTCTCTTGAAGCCTAGACAACGGTGAAAACATGTGGGGAAGATGAAATGTCACTCATTCCTGTCTTGCCCGTAGTAGCTGGTACCCCATACGTGGGGGAAACCCCGCTTCCCCCAGAAACAGCACGGTGATTCAGGTGCTCGGCATTGAAGCATACAATCGCCACGCTATGGTGTGCTACTTGGACGTTTTTCACGGCCAGTTTACATTTCAGTTACGTTTGCAGGCTTTACAGGGCCATCTAGACTGGCTGGGAGCTTGATCATAGTTTTATAGCATTGTTTCTAGGAGAAAAACATTTCTGAGTGCGAAACCAATGAAGCCTTGGACAGTATCCCATCTGTAATTTGGAGGCCGCTCTGCTGTCAAGATTTCTTCTTTACACTTGTCTCGTTCTGATGTGCATGGTGGCAAGCCAGAGCGTTCCATTAGCTGTGGTGTCCAGGGCGGCTTCTTTCCTTCACGGTTCTTCTGTTTTCTTTCTCGATTTGTCAAACCCTTAGGACAGTGTGGTGGAGGCATCTACGTCTTCTGGTTGGGAGTGGCAGGGAGAGCGGGTTGGGAGAAGGGTTAAAATTAGCCAGAATTTAAAAGCAGCAGTGACAGCCCAGATCATTTTTCCTGTTAACCTACTTTGAAAGCTGCCAGAACAGTGGTAGAGTGGAAATTCTCCGGTTTCTCTTGTCCTCCTCTGGTAAGATCTAAAAATAACTTAAGGAGGAGCTGGGCACATGGCCCTTTGATCTCCTTGGCCTGGGATGTCTCTGGTTAGCAGCAGAGGCTCCCGGGACTCGGTGTTCTTCAGCGAGTGTGGGAGACGGTGGGTGGGGCCGGTTACTGTAATCTTCCTGGGTCTGTCCCTGCTTTCCATTTCTTGCTTCTCTAAATATTCTCTCTGCACACCTTCCCTTTACATCCCACCAGCTGGAATATGTGTACGGAAGCCTGGAACAGGACAGATCCCACCTTTATAGAGAACGGCTGGACTGGATTTGTTAGCTGTTTAATTGAGGGCCTCCTGTTCCAGAATAAGTAGAACGAATATTTGACTCCCAGAGGCCCTGTGGTTTAGCTGGGGAACACAACGGCAGGATTGGATTTCACGTGTAGTAGAGGTGTCGGGAGTGCCCTGGAGCGTGGAGGTTGGGATGGCATCAGCTGAGAGCTGGTGAAGTGGCCTGGAACCAGGGGCAGACATGAGGTGGAACCCTCCGTGGAGGACAGCTGTGAAGGCGTGTGTCTGTAGGAGCCCACACGCTCAGAGGAGGTGGGAGGAGGAAGCAGAGAAGCACGGTTGTCGGGGCTGCTGAGGTGGGATTTGGCGCCCAGAGGCTGGGGGTGACGTGTGAGAATCCAGGTGTGGTTTTCAGGGTAGGAGCAGTGAGTCTGCAGCTGAAGACGGCATATGTGCGACGACGGGTGAAAGGCTGGAGGCAGTGGGTACACATGTCTCGGGGGGAGAGGTCCAACCTCAAAGGTCAGGGGAGAAGAGCCTTTGGGAAGGAAGCCACTATGGGGGAAAGGGTTTTTAGTGGGGGAAGATGTGGTGTTTGAAAGCTAACAGGAAGTGAGAGGTTCTGGAGGTGCGATAAAGGACGGGGGTGTAGTTCTTTGTCTTGGAAGAGGAGTAGTGGGGACATGGCTTTCGGAACAGATGAGAAGGTAGTAAGTGCATAGAAAGGAAGATGATTCCTCTTAAGAGTTTTACCAAGATGAAGGTCTTGGTTTTCTAAGAGAACAGGGGGTCCTGACTCAAGGGCAGCCAGCACTCGTAGGATCAGCTGATGCATGAGACAGATTCGGCTTTCAGACTGTCCTTGGGCACAGAGGGTGTGAGCTGGGACTGGGGAGCTTGGCAGCTTCTTCCTGCCTCACCCCCTCTGCTATCACCAACCCTACTTGCAATCGTAGGCGCCCTCTTTAATCTACCCTAGGTAAGGCTTTCTGTTTAAGAGGTTATTTGAACTCATTGGTTTGGTTTTTAAAACTCGATGGATTGGGCTTCCCTGGTGGCGCAGTGGTTGGGAGTCTGCCCGCCAGTGCAGGGGACACGGGTTTGAGCCCTGGTCCCGGAAGATCCCACGTGCCGCAGAGCAGCTAAGGGAAGACCCAACGCAGCCAAAAATAAATAAATTAAAAAAAAATCGATGGGTTGAAGCATAAACCAGGGCAGACTGAAAAGGATCGCTTGGAGATGGTCTTACCGAGCACTGTCCAGTGCAGCTTTCTGCCGTGTTGAGGTGTTCTGCATCCACACTGTCTAGTGTGAGAGCCACTGGCCGTGTGTGGCTGTGGATCGTCTGGGCTTCTAATGAGAGGGCAAGACGAGGAGGGCTTATTTGTCTATTTTTTTATTTAATAAATTTATTTAATTAATTTATTTATTTTTGGCTGCGTTGGGTCTTTGTTGCTGCACGCGGGCTTTCTCTAGTTGCAGCGAGCAGGGGCTACTCTTCATTGCGGCGCACGGGCTTCTGACTGCGGTGGCTTCTCTTGCTGCGGAGCACGGGCTCTAGGCACGCGGGCTTCAGTAGTTGTGGCACGCGGGCTCAGTAGTTGTGGCACACGGGCTTAGTTGCTCCGTGGCATGTGGGATCTTTCCGGACCAGGGCTCGAACCCGTGTCCCCTGCAGTGGCAGGTGGATTCTCAACCCCTGCGCCACCAGGGAAGCCCACGAGGGCTTATGTAAATGTGTGAGTGGGATGGTCTGTCAGCAGAGCCTCCAGGGGCCGTGGCTTGGGTAAGGCTGGAAGTGGCTGGCGGGGAAGTGGCTGGGGCAGGGTGAGGGCAGAGGACTCGTAGGGGGAAATGTCTTGGTACTCAACGGCCCCCGTGAACCAAAGCTGGGCTTACTATATTTTACTTCTATTGGTATTTCTTCTTACTTATTAGTTATGCTGTAAACTACAGGAAGTTTGGGACTATGCGTTTTTTTCTGCTGAGCCTGGGAAAGTGGTCGGCCCCGGCAACCTTTTGCTAATTCTTCGCTAATGGATCACTGAAGGCCGTCTCTAATGACAAGCACTGGGGAGATGGCTTGATCTCCTTGGGTTCAGGGAGGGCAGGAGAACTTCTCCACGCCAGAAACACCTCCTCCATTTAACTCACTTGCTGGCCTTGCATCTTTAAATATCAACTCTCGTCAAGCCCTCCTCCTGTCTGTTGACATTTAGCCTTCAGAAAGGAAAAGGCCATCTCAGAGTTTCCATCTGTGAGCAGGGGGTTCTGAACATGTTGAAAACGTGGGCTTAATTTTGTGAGCTCAGTAAGAATTCATGTGGTTTGGGATCTGTTAAAAACTGTAGGCTTTGTAAGGAAACAAAACCTCTCGCACCTCTGTCTTCTGCAGACTCCCTAATGCCTTTAGTCTAGCGCTGCAAACACAAGCAGAGCATTATGAAACAGCAGCAAAACCCTTTGCTTGATCCGCTAGCTTCTCGCTCTATTTCTGTCTCTCCCTCATCACACTTCTTAGGAGCACAGCTCCACGCTCCCCTGCCTTGCCCCTCTCAGCCCACACTCTCCTGGACCACGTGCAGTCTGGCGTCCGCCCCCCCAGGCTCTGCCAGCGCCCTCCCCGGGGCCCCTGGCCCTGGGCCGCGACCCCATCCTGCCCTCTCTGTTCCCCCTCCCTGCGGCCCCCAGCTGCCCGAGGGGCTCCCCAGAACCCCAGTGTTCAAGCATTAGTGTCAGGGAGGCACCGCGGCGGGTCCCCACTGGGCGATACTGACTTCACACTCCTTGAACAGCTTCCTTGTTTGTCCCCTTCTCAGACACCAGGATCCTAAACTTCCTTTTCTGTGTATGGACCCCCTTCAGCTGCCCGTCGAAGCCTCGGAGGCATCTCGGAGTAGGATTTTCAAATGCATTCAAAGCTAGATAGGTTAGCAAAGGAAGCAATTACCAGTACTGGCATAAACAAAATTCCTGTGTGCTGTTACCCTCCTGCCGTCTTCCTTACTTTATGGTGGTGAAACGTACCTGATGTGAAGTGTGTCATCTTACCCATTTTCTGGTGCCCAGTTCAGTGGCGTTAGTGCATTCCCGTTATGGTGCAGCCATCACCACCATCCGTCTCCGGAACTTGTTCGTCTTCTCAGACTGAAAGTCTGTCCCCATTCAAGACTAACTCCATGTGCCCGCACCCTCAGCCCCTGGCCCCCGCTACTCTGCTTTCAGTCTCTGTGAATGTGACTCTTCTAGGAGCTGCCCATCAGTGGAGTCATATAGCGTTTGTCCTTTTAGGTCTGCTCATTTCACTTGGACTGATGTTCTCCAGGTTCAGCTCTGTTGTACCTTTGTCAGAATTTCCTTCATTTTTAAGGCTGAATCGTATTCCACTGTACGGTAGACCCCATTTTGTTCATCCGGTCATCTGTTGATGGACATTTGGGTCCCTTATACCTTTTGGCTATTGGGAATAATGCTGCTGTGAATCTGAGCGTACAAACATCTCTTTGAGACCTGCTTTCGATTCTTTTTTTTTTGGCTGCGTTGCGTCTTTGTTGCTGCGCACAGGCTTCCTCTGGTTGCAGCGAGCGGGGGCTACTCTTCGTTGCGGTGTGTGGGCTTCTCACTGCAGTGGCTTCTCTTGTTGCGGAGCACGGGCTCTAGGCACGCAGGCTTCAGTAGTTGTGGCTCGCGGGCTCTAGAGCGCAGGCTCAGTAGTTGTGGCGCATGGGCTTAGTTGCTCCACGGCATGTGGGATCTTCCCGGACCAGGGCTCGAACCCGGGTCCCCTGCATTGCCGGGCAGATCTTAACCACTGCATCACCAGAGAAGTCCTCAATTCTTTGATAGCTGCTTTTTGAACATTTTAAATAGCACTGTCTAGCAGTGGCTTTAACCGCTACCATCATTTCCAAGTAGTGGTGAGTGTCAGCAGTATTTTAAAGTATCTGAGGCATCTGTAACCTGTTATGAAAATGTCTGCAATTCCTATTGGTGAGAATCTTGGGGGTCTGCTGTTTCCACAAAGGCTTGTTGCCTACGTTTCTAATGGAGTTAGGTGAAAGGTTAGTGAAAATAAAGTCGTTGCTTCCCCTCCCCACACAGAAGCCATCCAGATTCACTGACCCCGCTGAACTTTGGCCTGCACGTAAATTCCAGCCAAGTCGGGAGACTGACGTTCCCGGAACCCACGTGAAACTTTCCACCTCTGACGCTGCAGAGACCGCACCCCTCTGCTCTGTTACCCCCAACTAATATCCCATCTACTGAAAATGCTTGCTTAGCTGGGGCTTCTTCCTCTCACCCACTCATTTATTCATTCATTCAACAGGTACTTGGTCAGCTCTGTGTGATGAGTGCTCCCCTAGGTACTCGGGATTCACAGCGGTGAGGAAAACAGATGAGGTTCTTGTTGCCGTGGCGTGTACAGCCCCACCGGAGAGGGGGAAGAGAAGCCAGTATGTGCACACAAAGATTACAGGATCTCAGCAGTGATGAGTATCACGAGGAAATCCAGGCAGCGGTGAAAGTCTGTGTCTTCATTAGTCACAGGGGCGGGGGCGTTTGAGATGGGACCTGAGGGATGAGTGGAGTGGGAAGGGTTGCCTGGCCAAGGAACAGCTTATGCAAAGGTCCTGAGGTTGGCCAGGAGTGGACGAGCAGAGGGAGAGAGAGCCTGGGCAGGGCCCCTTGGCCGTGCCTCTGTGAGCTGAGTTAGGCAGTTAGCTCTCACCCTGGAGTGTTGGGCAGCGTCGGCGGAGGGGAATGCCAGGTGGAGGGGGGTTTGGCGTCTCAGTGGAGAATGATTTGGAGGAAGTCAGCAGCGAACTGGGTTGACCAATGGCGCCTACTAGAATATTCTAGAGGAGTGCTTACTTGGCCCAGGGGGTGGTCCAGGAGGTGGTCCAGGACACGGGGAGGAGGGTGTCAGTTAGAGACCAGACTCTGGTATTTATTAGGTTTCTTGATTTCTGTCCGTTTCCCTCTCCCCTCACTCCCCTTCCAGTGAAACCCATAACACTCGATTCCGCTTATGTGCTTATATTCCAGTCTTAAAGTGTATTCCTTTTAAATTCCTAGTAGACTTGAGGGCACAGACTTAGCTTTACTTGGTTTGAGCATTTAAGGTATTATCCATAATTATGGACTTGAATGTATGCTTTGTTTTTTTGGACCCTGCATTCCTAGGTGTTTGGACAGATTTCCCAGTGAGAAAAGTGAAAACATAACTATAACTTGTAACAGCATATACCGTGGGGAGTGCTGTGAGCCTGCGCTCCTGTTCCTAGGCCTTCCCGAGAGTATCCAAGTGGGGTACAATTGCTTCGTAAGGAGACAGTTTCCACTGAGATTTACGTTATGGATTTTGCTTCTCAAAAAGAAATTATCTGGATTTTAGCAGAAAAACTATATGGTCTCCCGAGTGTTGTTTGGCCTTCGGTTGTGTTCTGAGAGCTGCTTATGGGCAGGAGGAAATAACCCATTTCGTCTGTAGTATAAACGTGTATTGGTCTTTAAAGTGTATGTGACCCATAAAACAATACCAACCAGGCTGCAGTTACAGTCATTATGTAAATCAGATGTTTTGGCGTGCACGCGCTCTTTGTGTTTTCCCTTGTTCGCGTGGGGTAGATAATTTTTCCCAGAGAGATTTTGGGTTAAAACAAGGCCCAATCCTGTGTGAAGTGCAGGCTCTTCTGGCTTTATTTTCCCTCTTTCTGCCTGAGAGGGTTGAATGCTGAAGGCTTTAGTGATGTGAGTGCGCACGGGGACATTCCTGCCTTGTTTTTCCTTCTAGTCCTGTTTCCTGTGGAAGAAATAAGAGCAACGAGTGCAACGTGGTTCAGAATGAAGGGTGTGTGTGTGTGTGTGTGTGTGAGAGAGAGAGAGAGAGAGAAAGAGAGAGAGAGAGAGCGCGAGAACGAAAAAACACACACACAGAGAGAGAGAGAGAGAGAGAGAGAGAACACAGTCTCTTTGTAGAGTCCAGCCAGCTCTCACGAGAGGTCTTGCTCTGGGAGCTTTACTGCACTTCTCCCCGCTCATTTTGGGGTGAGAGGTGCAGATGAGCTCGAACTACGCACACAAAAATAGCAGAAGAGACCATGTGCCTTTATAGATGATGCCCCTGTTTTCCCCATTCTGTGGATGGCTGTCCGGCCTGGTCCCTTCCTGGCGGGGCTGTGGAGCCTGGGGAGGGAGAGCCTGCCCCCTGGGCCTGCCCGGCTCCCTCACAGGCAGTGCTGGGGCCTGGACTTGGCCCCAGGATCTCTGTCTTCATGGGTGGTTGACGTTTGTCTGTGTAGGGCCGAGTCATACCTGGTTTGGCCTTGGAAGTCTGCACATCTCAGGCAGCTCCGTTCCCCGCTGCCTGGAGTGGGACCTCAGCCCTGACCCATCTGATAACTGAGCGTGGCCTTGCCCCAGTCACATTCCATTCATGGCCACTGGAATTGGAATCTCATGTGGTTTTCATGTCTCATGAAAGATTATTCCTCTTTTGATTTTTTTCCTCCCACCAACCACTTTAAAAATGTAAAAACTATCCTTAGCTCGTGGGCTGTCTAAAACAGGCAGTGGGCTGCGTTGGGCCCGCGGGCTGCAGCCTGCGGTCCTCTGGCCCACACACGCGTTGACTGTGTAGATCTGTGTGCTTCTCAGTGCACGTGTTTAGAGCTGTTTCTCTCTCAGAGCAGTCTCTCCTCGTTTTCTTTTTTTTTTTTTTTTTTTTTTTTTTTTTTTGCGGTACGCGGGCCTCTCACTGTTGTGGCCTCTCCCGTTGCGGAGCACAGGCTCCAGACGTGCAGGCTCAGCGGCCATGGCTCACGGGCCCAGCCGCTCCGCGGCATGTGGGATCTTCCCGGACCGGGGCACGAACCCGCGTCCCCTGCATTGGCAGGCGGACCCTCAACCACTGCGCCACCAGGGAAGCCTTCTCCTCATTTTCTTGACATGCGTTGGACTAAGTGTCCTTGTCCACGGATGATAGATTTGTTCATACATGTGTTCTGGGAAGAAGCGGTTTCCTTTCAGTGTGATTCTGTGTTTGCTCTCTTCATCCATAGGGCAGGTGTTGAGTTTCCTCAGTAAATCCTTTTGGTAGCTGAATCTGTGCAGGCCAGGGGCCTGCTGTTGGTGATGTCAAGGGAGACGAGGGAGTCGGTTCTTGCCCTCCTGGAGGTGACAGGCTGGTTGGGGAGACAGGTATGGAAAAGCGCTTACAGTCCATACCAGGGTACCAGAGGGCAGCACCCGGTGATCTTGGAGCTGCCCTGCTCTAGAGGTGTAGACGGGCTCTCCCCCTGGGCAGAGCCAGGAGAAAGCTGAGAGCTGGAGGTTGGATGGGAGTTCAGATGGGCCAGGAGGGGGCAAGTCTTGCTTGTCAGTGACCCTTGCACGCTCGCCCACTGGCCCTCTTCCCTCTCCCCTGCGGCTTTCCCTGTTGGTAAGCTGGTTGGGAGGTCTGCAAGAGGTCGTTGTTGGTTGGTTTTAATTGAGGTATAGTTGAATATAGTTTCATGTGTACAACACAGTGATTCACAATTTTTAAGGTTATCCTCCACTTACAGTTGTAAAATATTGGCTCTGTTCCCTGTGTTGGACAGTGTCCCTGTAGCTTATTTATTTTATACCTAGTGGTTTGTTCCTCTGTCTCCCCTACCCCTACATTGCCCCTCCCTCCTTCCCGCTTGCCACTGGGAACCACGAGTTGGTTCTCAATGAGTCTGTTTCTTTTTTGTTATATACATTCATTTGGTTTTTTAGATTCCACATATGGGATAGTGTACAGTGTTTGTCTTTCTCTGTCTGACTTACTTCGCTTGGTATAATAGCTTCCAGGTCCACCCATGTGGCTGCACGTGGCAAGATTTCATTCTTTTTATGGCTAATATTCCACTATATGTATACCACATCTTTTTCCGTTCATCTGTTGATGACACTTAGGTTGCTTCCATATTTTGGCTACTGTAAATAATGCTGCTGTGAACATTGGGGCACATGTATCTTTTCAAATTAGGGTTTTTGGTTTTTTTGGGCATCTACCCAGGAGTCGGACTGCTGGGTCATATGTGACTTCTAAAGGTTGGGCTTTTGAAGCATGACTGTAGCTGAGAAACACACCACCCAGCACCTCTGAAGATGTCCTCCGTGCTTCCTCAGATACTGGGGCTGCGTCGGGTCTTGGTTGCAGCACGTGGGCTCTCTAGTTGTGGCGCGTGGCCTCTAGAGCACTTGGGCTTTGTTGCCCCACGGCACGTGGGATCTTAGTTCCCCGACCAGGTCTCAAACCCGTGTCCCCTTCATTGGAAGGCAGATTCTTAACCACTGGACCACCAGGGAAGGTCCCTACCGTGGTTTATTCTTCTTCTTCTTCTTTTTTTTTTTGCGGTACGCGGGCCTCTCCCTGCTGTGGCCTCTCCGGCTGCGGAGCACAGGCTCCGGACGCGCAGGCCCAGGGGCCATGGCTCACGGGCCCAGCCGCTCCGCGGCATGTGGGATCCTCCCGGAACAGGGCACGAACCCATGTCCCCTGCATCGGCAGGTGGACTCTCAACCACTGTGCCACTAGGGAAGCCCCCGTGGTTTATTCTTAATGAAAGAGAGGAAAAAGGACCAGAGACACATTAGTTGTACGGGGCCCTTTGAGGAAAAGGACAATTCAGATCTCATCACTGCTTTATTAATTGTAGTGTGACTTCAAAAATGAAAGGTTTACCATAATCCCTTTAGCCTGGATTTAGTCACTGACCCTACATGTGCATTAAAAAATTTTTTTTTGGATATTTTGGTTCATTTTTTTCAGGGGTCAGCAAACTTTTGTGTAAAACGCCAGATGGTCAGAAGTTTGGGTTTTTCGGACCATATGGTATCTGGACACTGTGTGGCAAAAAGTGGCCATTGGTTATATGGACAGACATTTCCACTGTTGTGCATCCAGTCACTGGAACTTCTTTCCCGCCGCGGAAGTGAGCTCTGTATCCATTAAGCAATGGCTGCCCGCGCCCCTCCTCAACCCCCGGCACCCACTGTTCTGCTTTCTGTATGTGTGAATTTGATGACTCCTGTACCTCATAGAAGTGGAGTCACGCAGTGTTTGTCCTTTTGTGACCGGCTTTTTTTCACTGAGCGTGCTGTCCTCAAGGTTCATCCATTTTGTAGGGTGTGTTAGAATTTCCTTCCTTTTTACGGCTGTATAATTCCACTGTTGTTATATACCAGCAAATAAGTTATTGAAAGTAGATTTTCTTTGGTTACTTAAAGTCATTTTTATTGCCTTATTTTATTTGATTTTGGCTGCGTTGGGTCTTCGTTGCTGCACGCGGGCTTTTCTCTGGTTACGGCGAGCAGGGGCTACTCTTCGTTGCGGTGCGTGGGCTTCTCATGGCGGTGGCTTTTCTTGTTGCGGAGCACAGGCCCTAGAGCGCACGGGCTTCAGTAGTTGCGGCGGGTGGGCTCAGGAGTTGCGGCGCGTGGGCTCCAGAGTGCACAGGCTTCAGTAGTTGTGGCTCGCGGGCTTAGTTGCTCCGCGGCATGTGGAAGCTTTGCGGACCAGGGCTCGAACCCATGTCCCCTGCATTGGCAGGCAGATTCTTAACCGCTGCGCCACCAGGGAAGTTCCACCTTAGCTCAGCACAGTTTCCTAGGCATTGTCCTCATGGAAGGAAGTCTTAGGAACACACAGACTTTCCCATTTGAACAGTGAGGAGTCCTTGAGAGGCCCTGGAGCTCACTTGGTTGAGAAGTACAAATTGTACGGTGTTGGCCTCTTGAATTAGGGAAAAAACGCCTGTGAAATAGAAGCTTAGGAGGGAACGCCGAGAATGCTATCCAGAATTCACCAGGCTTTCTTCGTTTGCTTAGCTCGGAGTTGAGGGCCCCCTGAGAAGGCGAGCCCACTTGCGCAGGTTGGGTTTCCGAGGTGGGGAAGCTCGGGCTGCTGGCGCGGTCTCTCAGGATCAGCACGTGTGGGTGGGAGAGGCAGGGAGAGGCCAGGTTCGGGGGAGGGGAAGCCAGGTGGGAGGGACTCACGGGGCCTCGGGTGACCCCACTGCAGTCTAGACGCCCTTGTAACTGCCCCCACTGGCCGATTGCTGGGGCCTGACCTTGGCTGAAGGCCACTGCTGCCCTTTGGGGGGATCTTAGCGACGCAGTCTAGCTCCCATTGCCCCGATGAAGTGTGTTGTTGACGATTCCCGGGAAACCGGCATCGAAAAATTACTGAAGCGGGAAGTTCTCTGATTGTTTCATTTGTTTTTTGTTTCTCTTGGAAAGCTGTTTAAAAATCAGGGTATGACTTGTTAAAATTTAATCACAAAGGAAGTGCCTGAAGTGAGATTTTGATTAGGTTCTGTGTCAGGGGAAAGTATTTACTTCGTGGCCCGTTTTTGAAAATCGAGTTTTATTGGGACATGGCCACACGCATTGTTTTCCCCGAGACTTTCTTCCCTGGGGGCAGAGCGGGTAGTAGCTACAGATACTGTCCGGATCCCAGAGTTGAAAATATTTATTATCTGATCCTTTGTAGGAGACATTTGCCACCCCTGCTCTGTGCAGTGGCCACAGCTTTCTGGGATCCAGAAATCAAAGGCAGTCTTTTGTTTTTTTTCCCCCCCTCTCTCCCAGTTTTAGGGAGGTGTAATTGACATACAGAACTGTGTAAGTGTAAGGTGTACAGCACAATGATGGGACTTACATACAACATGAAACAATGAGCACAGTAAGTTTAGTGACCATCCATCATCTCTGATAGATACAACATAAAAGAAGAAGGGAAAAATATTTTTTCCTTGTGGTGAGAGCTCTCAGGATTTGCTCTCTTGACAGCATTCATGTGTAACATACAGCAGTGTTGATTACATTCACCATGCTGTACGTTACATTCCTAGTACCTGACATTCCATTACATTCATTACATGTAATGAATGTACATTACATTCACTGCCTTCGTCCGCTTCCCCCTCCTCTGGTAAGCACAAATCTGATCTCTTTTTCTGTGACTCTGATTGTCTGTCTGATCGTTTCTGAAGTTTAATTGACCTACAACGCTGTGTCATTTCCAGGTGCACAAGGTAGTGATTCACTATGTCTGTGCATTTCAGAATGATCAGCATGGTAAGTCTAGCTACCATCTGTCAGCATACAAAGACGTGACATTCTAATTGGCTGTGTTCCCCAAGCTGCACGTTTCATCCCCGTGACCCACTTATTTTGTAATGGAAGTTTGTCCCTCTTCATTTCCCTTTCCTGTTTCACGCACCCCTCACACGTCTTGGGAGGGGTGACAGCACACTCGGCATTGGCCCGCGATACAGAATTTCAGGCTGGTCAGGCTGGTTGAAGGATGGTTCCCCCCCCCCCCCCCCAGGGGTGCGATGAGCTCCGAATCCGTGTAGGTGCGGGGGGGGGCTGGAGTGCAGTCTGCGGTTCTGCACAGCTGCCCCACGAAGTAGCCAGAGCCCCTCTGGTTTCCAGGGCTGAGACAGGCCAGCCTCGGTCGTGGGCGCTGCATTTCCTCAGGAAGGGCTTCGGAGGCTGTGGGTGAAAACTGGTAGGAAACCTCCATTGCACATGCTTTTCATCTCCCAGACATGGATGAGCAGGTTAATGTCTTAGAAACACACCGAACGGAGGCGTGAACACAACCCGGGACACAATAGAAAACCTCGTAAATGTGAGGGAAAGCATTTATGAATTCCTCGACTTAAAAGGGTAATTTTGAAGAACGAGCATGAGAAGGATCCTGTTTATCCTTGGCTTTCAAATGAACATATGTTGATAAGAAGCCAGGTGTTATTTTAATGGAATGAGGTGGTCTTTTCTCTCATCCCGGCTGCTCTTTTGTTAAACAAGTAGCTTCTGGGTCTGCTTGACCTTGTGGGGTCAGCAAGTCCAGAAAACTTTTTATTAATGATTTTTTTCTCTCTTCAAGTTTGCCTGCTTCTTAATAAATTGGCAGAAATTAAGAGTTTCCTTAAATTTTGCCAACAGGATTTAGAAGCAGTGAAAGCATATTCGGTCATTACATTTGAAATTGTTGTCTGGGTAAATTATAGTTTAAAATTCAATTTATACTAAATCTTACACTTTAATGAACAGACCACACATCATATATATATATATATATATATATATATATTTTTTTTTTTTTTTTTTTTTTTCCAGTACACGGGCCTCTCACTGCTGCGGTCTCTCCCATTGCGGAGCACAGGCTCCGGACGAGCAGGCTCAGCGGCCATGGCTCACGGGCCCAGCCGCTCCGCGGTATGTGGGATCCTCCCGGACCGGGGCACGAACCCGCGTCCCCTGCATCGGCAGGCGGACTCTCAACCACTGCGCCACCAGGGAAGCCCAATATATCTTGTTTTTTAAAAAGTAATGACTTTTCTACAGCGTTTTTCTTCGAACATAAAGTGTTTTTTTCCCCCATTTTATTGAAGATGAAATGGGAATTCTTTTTTTTTCTTTCTTTTTTGCGGTACGCGGGCCTCTCAATGCTGTGGCCTCTCCCGTTGCGGAGCACAGGCTCCAGACGCGCAGGCTCAGCGGCCATGGCTCATGGGCCCAGCCGCTCCGCGGCACGTGGGATCCTCCCAGACCGGGGCACGAACCCTTGTCCCCTGCATCGGCAGGTGGACTCTCAACCACTGTGCCACCAGGGAAGCCCCACACATCACATATTTTTATGTTCTTAAATTATCCATGGCTTTAAAGTGGTAAATCAGTGCTCCTTTTTTTTTTTTTTTTTAAATATTGCATGTTTCCTTTTTTCCCCCGCTACCCCTTCAAAAGTATTTACACTTTTCTTTCAGAGTAAAGTGAGAAAATCCCGCTGGCCTCTCAATTTTAAGGACTAGTACTTGTCTTTCCATCACAAACATGCATGTTTTCTGGCTTGACTTCAGCCCATGAAATGTTAACATGTAGCAGGAGGAAGACATTTCTGGATTCGTTCCAGAATACATCTGTTTTTTTCAATGGCACATTTTACCCTTTCACCTTAATTCATACCTTCACATCGTATTTTTAGATGTATTCAATTAGAAACAGCACCCCTTCTCAAACAATGGAATGTTTCACATTAAAGGTTAAACACAGTCACTGTAAGAGCATTTTCTCTGGGCTGTTTGTAAAGCGATCCCATAGGCAGCCAGCAGGTAACCCTGGAGCAGGGACAGGTGTGTTGATGTGGGAACTGTGCCGGCTGGGCTGGATGAAGAGCAGGAGAGGCCCAGGGGCTCCAGATCCCCTGAGGGGTGGGGCCTCACTAATCTGCTGCCCTCCTCCCCACCCTGGCTCTGCTGTGCTCAGAGCAGTGTCACCTGCTGTCCCCAGACATCTCCCCTGGGCTGCCCCGTAGCATCCGCGCACCTAAAAGATTATTTACCTCTGTTTCCTCCTCTCCCACCCCCTGCCCGAACTGCCCCAGCTCTGGCCACCGTTCTTAACTTGGGAATAATAGTAGTGTGGACTTAACAAGGGCATCGTGAGATTCAAGGTAAAAGCCTTTGGGCCCAGCGGGCTTCCTGATTTTCATCTGTCTGCTCCACCTGTGTGCCCACCTCTGCCCCAGCCCCCAGGGGTCCTGGCCGCCCAGCATCCCCCCCTTCCCCACGGCAGAGGACGCAGCTTCTACGTCAGTTGCACCGCTTAACCGGGCTGCTGTTGGAATCTCCTGGGAGCTTTCCAGGTTTTTCTGGTGCCCAATTCCTACCTCACAGAGACAGGTTGAATTGGCCTGGGTGCGGCCCAGTTTTAAAAACGATAGTGTTTGTTGCGTGCTTGGGATGTATGAGGAGTTCTGTTGGGTACTTTGTATTCACTCTCTCAGGAAACCCTACTGATGGCCTTCATGTCATATTATCCCATTATACAGGTGAGAAAAGAGAGGCGTAGAGAAAAAAGAGGAATTCCACCCAAACACACGAGGGCCCGGGGCAAGACAAATCGTGAAACCTCTTCCCTTCTGCTTTTTCTGTCCATACCTCGGACCGAGAGCTGGGCCTGGCACAGAGCATGGCGTAGCATGTATTAATTAGTCTCTGAGGGCTGCCGTAACGAAGTGCCGCATATGGGGTGGGGTAGGCTTCAAGACCTACCGTCCTGGAGGCTGGAATGTGAGATCCAGGCGTGGGCAGGGCTGGTTCCTCCTGAGGCCTCTCTCCTGGGCGTGTAGACGGCCGTCTCCTCCCTGTGTCCTCACGTGGTCGTCCCTCTCTGTGTGTCTGTGTCCTCATCTCCTCTTACAAGGACACCAGTCCTGTTGGAGTAGGACCCACCCTAGTGACCTCATTTAACTTAATCATCCCTTTAAAGACCTGTCTTCAAATAGAGCCAGATTCTGAGGTCCTAGGAGGTTGGGGCTTCAGCATCTGAGCTTTGGGGAGACACAGTTCAGCTGTAACAGCGTGAACACTTGACACAGGTGTGTCGGATATGGGAGAGCGTGTTTCCTTTCTGCGTCCTTCGGGATGGTTTTCTCTACCTTCTTATTTCGTAACCGTGCATTCCCTTCCCCCTCCCCTCTGGTTTTTCAGAAAAACCTTATGGTCCTCAACGGTGTCTAAACGACATTTTGTAAATGTCAGTGCTACACTTGAGAGGAATGTTCTGATGTTAGGGAGATACATTGGGAAGACAGTTTTTGCCAAGCTTCGGTTTCCTTCTCAGTGAAAATCTTCAACGGTGTTGAGAAAACGCAGTTTTCAAGTTCTAAGCACAAGGAAAATCGTCAGATTGCTCTGGACTCCTCTGTGGACATCCCTGACGCGTGTTTGGCGGCAGCAAGGCCAGCGCAGTTTCCAAGGCAAAAAGGGACTGCCTCGAACACGGTGGACCCAACGGAAGGACAGAGTGATGCTTTGTGGTATCTTGAAAACATGAGAGTCAGGGATGCTAAATTACCAGGCCAGAAGGGTCAGGTTGCCGGAAATTCCGACCTGGTCACTGGCTGTGCTTCTGGGTGTCGTACTCGGTGCTCCTTGGAGCGGATGGGAGCATCCAGCAGACGTCCTCTGGCTGTGGTTGAGCTCAGCCCAGATCCGCGCTCTGTGTATTACTGCTTTAGAAGTCAGTAGAGCCGTCGTTAATGGGTATCTTTAATACTGAACGCTTAGTATTAATGAACAGCGTGCTTCATATTCTCTTTGTTTGGGTATAAGTAGATAGACTAGTCTGTCTATAAAGTTCTGTATCCAGGCGTACCTCTGTACATTCCTACTGTGGAAAGCCTATTTAGAGCAAAGCTATTTTAATGGAATTATGGGTGTGGGAGGATTAACAGACCAGCAGTAGAGTATCGGTGACAAAGATTGGTGAAATGGAGGTAGGGGGCACGAATGTTTAAGGTCATATGATTTATTCCCTAAACGTTTATGAATAATTCACTCTTTACGCCAGAATGGCTTGAAATTGATCAGCCTGAATTAGCCAGCGAGTGCCTTGGCGCCCATGTTACGCCAGTCAGATACCCAGTTGTGCCGTGATTTTTAATGAACTCTGACAGCTTGAAGTGCACAGTTAACAGGCATTCTTATCCCGTGGTGAGTTCAGTCCATGCCCTCTATGTTGTAAAGTACCTTACAAGCAGGTACTATGATAGTTATTAAGTGGCTGTTACATCAAAGCTATCAGATTTTAAGTGTATTGGACAGTTCTTGTTTGGCCAAGCGTTGGAATTGAGCACTTTTATCATGTGGTGCTGGTGTCGTACTGCCACTACCCTGGAAACTTAAATGAGTTCCGTTTGGTACACACAGGTAGTCATTGCGAGATAATTTCCATGGAACCCGCCTATGAACGTTGACCCAGCAGCCCTCTTTAGCGTAGCTGTAGAATCAAAGCACAGCTCGTTCTAAAAAGGCGAGGGCACATCTTCTAAATGGGGCGCTTCCCGACCACCGTGCTGCATTTAACCTCAGCGGGAGGGGAGTGCAGCTACAGACCGAGAAATGACGTGAAGGTCACAGACTGCTAATTGAATTTTCACGATAAAGACACTTGCCAGCTATTGGATTGAGGCAATGACTTGAATTTCTCTCCTGCTTGAAGGATAAGAGCCATCTCTCTGCACCAGAAACTGAAGTGCAGAATCTGTTCACAAACGTCCTTCTCTGGTTTTGATTATTCCCGGAGCGGTTCCGAGGCTCTGCGTTGCTGCTGTTTGCTTTTCAGTCTTGAAGTAGTTACTCAAAGGTCAGTCCTCATTCCTTCCAGAGTTACCAAAGGCTTTTGAGGTGATCGTTTGGAGCGCGACTCTGTGCGGCCGGTATTTATTGAGCGCTCACTTGAGCGAAGCACAGTGTGGCGGCCAGGTGGGGCGTCTCAGGGATCTTGGTCCTTACCGTCGAGACGTGTCCTGTCTTGCGTGATCTGTGTATGTTGGTGACAGAAATGTCCTCGCATTCTTGTTTGGCTGTGTTGAAGAGTTTGCTGTTAGAGGTAGTTTTGCTTCCCATTGTAGCTACCTCACTCTCCAGCACTGTGTTGGCCTATAGTAGGTGCTTAATAAGTACCTATGGAGTGAGTGGAAGAATGACCTTGACTTGCCTGCAGTCTGCCCTGTGCCGTGAAAGGCTCCGGCTGTGCTGAGGACCTTTGACCCCTGATCCTCGTTAATTGATGCTGCTCTTCACATTGGTGACTACCCAGACACCTGAGAGCTTTGAATCTGCCCAGGGGTGGTTTGTCTTCGCCCCTTCGTGCTGCTATAACGAAATACCGTAAGCTGGCTGGCTTGTAAACTGCAGAAATTTATTTCTCACCGTTCTGGAGGCTGGAAGTCCAGCGTCATGGTGCAGGCAAATTTGGTGGCTGGTGAGAACCTGCTTCCTGGTTCATTCATAGATGGTCGTCTCCTCGCTGTGTCCCCACCGGTGGAAGGGCTGAGGGAGCTCTCTGGGGTCTCACGTATAAGGGCACTGCCGCTGTTCTTGAGGACTCTGTTCTCACGACCCAATCACCTCCCAAAGGCCCCACCTCCAAATATTGTCATGCTGGGGAGTAGGCGTCCACGTCTGAATTTTGGGGGGACACAAACGTTCAGTCCATAGCAGTGATCGTATAAAAAGAGATGACTTTGGTGATGGCCTGTCAGGTGTGCCCTCTCCTGAGAGGGACTCCCAGTAGACGGAGGAACGGAACCGGTCCTCTGATTCACAGGTCAGACAAGAAATCGCGCAGCCCTGCTGTGGTGGTGCCTAGTGGTGATCAAGGTGAGAACGACTCAAATTCTGCTTCTGATGCCCCCCGTGGAGATGAGAGTTCTCATTCTTTCTTTGTGTGGGCAGGTGCATTTTATTTTAATCTTTTTAATTGAGGTATAGTTGAGTTACAATACTGTATAGGTTGAGAGTTGTCATTCCTTAAGAAAACCTTCGTTGAGCAACCGTAGCGTATCAGGAATAACTTGTTCTCGGTGTCCTGGGGAGACGGCACCATAGGTTAGGGAGGCTTGTTCTCGGTGTCCCGGGGAGAAGGTTAGGGAGGCTTGTTCTCGGTGTCCTGGGGAGACGGCACCATAGGTTAGGGAGGCTTGGGCTAGTGGCCGCACAGGAAGGTCACTGTAACTGGAGACAGTGATGTTTGTAAACGTGGTGGTGATCGCCCGGGGCTCTGCACATGTGATGGATCTGGGCAAGGGTCACTAGGCGGTGTGGACGCAGCTCGGTGGCAGGACAAGGAGGGTGGCACGGAGTGGGCCATTTGGGCGGTGCTCAAAGGTGTTTGAAGGGGAGAGCGAGCTGGGACTTTCAGAGGGTGGGTTGGGGTCTTGAAGGCCCATACTCTATGGAAAGAGGGGAGGCCGCCAAGTGTTGTCTTTTTGGACAGAGAAGGGCCACATCAAAAAATGTACCTAAGGGCTTCCCTGGTGGCGCAGTGGTTGGGAGTCCGCCTGCCGATGCAGGCGACACAGGTTCATGCCCCGGTCCGGGAAGATCCCACATGGCGTGGAGCGGCTGGGCCCGTGAGCCATGGCCACTGAGCCTGTGCGTCCGGAGCCTGTGCTCCGCAACGGGAGAGGCCACAACAGTGAGAGGCCCGCGTACCGCAAAAAAAAAAAAAAAAAAATGTACCTAAGAAAAAATGATCTGAGAGTAACATGTAGCTCGAGCTGGCGCCCTGTGTCCCATGGGCCGGATCCCCGTACACCTCCACCCTGCCCCCAAGCTAAGAACGCTTGTTACATTTTAAAGAGGAGTGAAAGAAGAGTGAAGAGCAGTAATACAACACAGACGGCCTGTGATCCGCACAACCTGCGAAGTTTATTACCTGGCCCTTCTCCGAAGTAGTTTGCCTAGCCCTGTTGGACTGGAAAGGAGAAGACAGCCTGGCTTTCCCTATACTAAGAGGAAGTCGAGCTTGTCCTAGACTAAGGGTAGGGGGTCCTTTGGAATTATGGATACGGAGAGATAAGAGATGAGGATGGAGAGGGGTGCAGAACAGGCAGGAGAGGATGGAATCAAGAAGGGTTGGTGGGACTAACTTTGGGAAGGTAAAGGCTAATTCTTCCTTTAAGACAGTGGGAGGGAAAATGAGCTCTTGGGTGGGGAGGAGAGAAGTGGAGACTCTGTGGAAGTCTAGGTGCAGCGTGATCTGCACTGGCTTAGGAAGCTGGCCCTTGAGCAACGTAGAGCATTCTGGAATGTGTGCTGGAAAGAACGAAGTCGGGAGGCAGTTAGCTTTTGGCTTACATGGGTGAAATGTCACATGTCGCGTTACATTGTGACTTCTCTTTCAACTGTGCGCTCCTCCGCCTTCCTAGGAAGTGTTAGCTGCCAAGCATGTCTTGATACTTTTTATTTATCAGTACTCGGACCCAGTGCCTGGCACCAAGATGAATGGTGTTCAGCAATGCTTGCTGAATGAATGAATGAATGCGCGCTGGATAGCCCGGTGGGCTGGTTCAGTATGGGAATGTACCTTTTCAGAGGGTCAGCAGCCACTAACCGATGTTACCCACTAACTTCCTGCAGGGGCGGAAACCTTCCATCATCTGTGCTGGCACTGTGGTAGCCGTTCAGGTGGGGCCAGTGAGCGCCTGAGATGGGACTCGTGGGACAGAAGAATTGAATTTTAAATTTCGTTTACCTTTTTTATTGTGGTCAAATAAATATAACAAAATTTACCGTTTTAACCATTTTAAAATGTAGAGTTCTGTGGCTTTAACTCGGTTCACATGGTTGTACAGTCATCGCCGTCATCCATCTCCAGAACTTTTTCATCTGCCCAAATGGAAACTCTCTCCCCTCCCTCTTTTTTTACATCTTTATTGGAATATAATTGCTTACAATGGTGTGTTAGTTTCTGCTTTATAACAAAGTGAATCAGTTATACATATACATGTGTTCCCATATCTCCTCCCTCTTGCGTCTCCCTCCCTCGCACCCTCCCTATCCCACCCCTCCAGGCGGTCCACAAAGCACCGAGCTGATCTCCGATCTCCCTGTGCTATGAGGCTGCTTCCCACTAGCTATCTATTTTACGGGAAACTCTCTCCCCTTTAAACAGTAATTCCCCTTCCTCCCCTCCCCCATCCCGATAACCTCTGTTCTACTTTCTGTCTCTATGGATTTGACTACTCTGGGTGACTCATATGAGTGGAATCATACAGTATGCATCCTTTTGTGATGGGTTCATTTCACTTGGCATCGTGTCCTTGAGGTTCATTCCGTGTTGGAGCATTTGTCAGACTTCCCTTTTTAAAGCCTGAATCAGGGACTTCCCTGGTTGAGCAGTGCTTAAGAATCCGCCTGCCAATGCAGGGGACACAGGTTCGAGCCCTCCTTCAGGAAGATCCCACACACCGGGGAGCAATGCTCCACAGCAGGAGAAGCCACTGCAATGAGAAGCCCGCGCACCGCAACAAAGAGTGGCCCCCGCTCGCCGCAACTAGAGAAAACCTGCGCACAGCAACGAAGACCCAGCGCCCAGCCAAAGAAGGAGAGAGAGAGACCACCGCAATGAGAAGCCCGCGCACCGCAACAAAGAGTAGCCCCCGCTCGCCGCAACTAGAGAAAGCCCGCGCACAGCAACGAAGACCCAGCGCACAGCCAAAGAAGGAGAGAGAGAGAGAGAGAGAAAGCCTGAATCATACTCCATTGTGGGTATAAGTCACATTTTTTCTGTCCATTCATCTATTGATAGACACTTGGGTTATCTCTGCCTTTTGACTACTGTGAATAATGCTGCTATAAACTTAAATTCAATTTATACTTAAATTTAAGTTTGCAGAGGCACATGGGGGCTTGTGGTGCCGCTTGTGGAGAAGTGGGCGGCACGGTAGAACCTGCAGCATTGAAGTCTTTGGAAGGGACGTGATTCTCTGTGACCACGAGAAGCCTCAAGATGTGCCCGTTTGAGGCGGTGGGAGTGCATCCGTGCAGCTGAGATCAGGGCATGGACGTCGAGGGCTGTGGAGGGGACGGGACACGGACTCTAGGAGCTTAAGTGTTAACCGCTGGGCCATCTGTGTTGTGTGATGTCTGAGGGCTCTGTGCATTATTTAAACACGATGATTTACGGAGATTGATTTATTCGGTCTGGATTTTGTTCTGTTTTGTTTTGTTTTTCCTCCCTCAAGGGTCCTGTCTTCGTGACAGCCGTGCTGCTCTTTGAGTTTTAATAATTTCTGCCTGGTTTATGTGACTTTTCTTACAGTAAAGGTTGATGGGAGGGTCCAGCTCTGTCTTATGTGTCAGTTTCCTCAATGGTATTTGTTCTTATTTTTATTTATTTTTTTTAAAGAAGATGTTGGGGGTAGGAGTTTATTAATTAATGAAATTTTTTTTTGCTGTGTTGGGTCTTCGTTTCTGTGCAAGGGCTTTCTCTAATTGTGGCAAGCAGGGGCCACTCCCCATCGCGGCATGCGGGCCTCTCACTATCGCGGCCTCTCTTGTTGCGGAGCACAGGCTCCAGACGCGCAGGCTCAGTAGTTGTGGCTCACAGGCTCAGCCACTCCGCGGCATGTGGGATCTTTCCGGATCAGGGCTCGAACCCGTGTCCCCTGCATTAGCAGGCAGATTCTTAACCACTGCGCCACCAGGGAAGCCCCTTTTATTTTTTGTGTCACGTGTCCAGACCCCAGAGCGTGTTTGTTATCTACCAATGAACCTTTGGCGGGTAAAGGTGGCCAGGGGAGAAGTTGCATGCTTGGATGCCGAGGTGTGGGTGCACCTTTCGGAGAAGCAGGCCTGGGGCTGCTGCCGTCAGCACCAGCTGGGGCGGAGGACAGCGGGCAGGTGGACCGCGTGGCGGTCCTGGCCTGCCGAAGCTCAGGGAACGTGGTACTGGAACAGGAGGGCCGAGGAGGGGCGGGTTAGAGTTCAGGTTGAAGGAGCCTGGCAAGAAGGAATTAGGGTGTTGATTTTCTTAACCCTTCGTGGGCCTTTGAGTGGCTGCAACGAGGGAAAGGAGAGATTGTGTTTGGGGATGAAGAGGAATGTTTGGGCACACGTGAACTTGTTTAAAGGCACAAAGCCCTTCTTGTGACGTTCATCACGATACTGTGGTCCCACGAAGGCCGTAGGTATCCTGGAAATGCGTGGTCTGGGAGTGACTCGGATCAGAGTGGAATGAGGCTCCTCCATTGAATAGTGTGGAGCCTTGCCTAGGTAACCTCCTTCTGCCTTGGTCTCTGAGTCAGGAGAATGGAGTTGACGCTATTTACTTTATAAGGTAGTTGAATGAACTCAGTGAGATGAGATGGACACAGGTGAAAATCTTGGTACATATGGGCTACCTGGGAAAGGCTAGTTTCTGTTATAAACGAGGGGCGTTTTGTGACGGTCCCTACTACTCCCTTTTCCTCCTAACTTTGCGTTTTCTTTAAAACTTGGCTCCTGTATCACCTTCTCCAGGAGGCCTTTGTCTCCCACCCAGATGGCTTTTTTTGGTCTGTGTTTTATAATATGCCAGGGGCAGTTTGTTATAAGCATTTCTGCTGTTTTATGATAGTCTATAGATATACGTCTCTCCACACCAAAGTGTTCTTGTGTCACAGCCAGGGCTGCGTCACGTTCATCGTGTAGTCCTGTACCTCCCACAGAGCCTGACACCTGCGTGTGCTCGGGCAAACAGGTGAAGACCAGGTGGTTGAGTCTTCTCATCCACCGTGTTAGCAGTTCGTGGGAAGGGCATGTCCCATCAGTACCAGATGATCCATGTAGACAGTAGGCTGAGTTAGAACTAGACCGACCCGCTGGGCTCAGAAAGGTGCCAGGGGATGGACTCGGTTCTGGGTGGAGTCTTAGAAGACATCCCTAGTTGGCAGTAGAGCAGAGCATCCAGAGTTTGTACAGATGTTCCAACAAGCGCTGGGTGTAGCTCAGGGAGAATTTGGCACAAGACGTGAAGTGGTGGACCCTGTGGGCAGAGATCATAGTAGCTTGTCAGCATCATTATTTCACTTTCAGAGCTCACACGCATTGAGCACTTACTATGTGCCAGGCAGGATTCGGGTTCTAGAGGGTCTGGTGTACTAGGTGGGTTGCCAGGACAAAGGATGAGGCACAGACTGCAAGTTACAAAGGAGCCACACCCTGGGTGGCTACTGACTCGTAGGACCAGGGCATGCTAGAGCCTGATCATAATCAGAGGACATGGTCAGAGCCAGACGGTCAGCCCAGGCTTCCCAAGGCCCTAATTAACGGTTGTTGAAATTTGTTTTTTGTTTTTTTGTTTTTTTTACGTGGCCCTCTCACTGCTGTGGCCTCTCCCATTGTGGAGCGCAGGCTCAGTGGCCATGGCTCACGGGCCCAGCCGCTCCGCGGCATGTGGGATCTTCCCAGACCGGGGCACGAACCCGTGTCCCCTGCATCGGCAGGCGGACTCTCAACCACTGCGCCACCAGGGAAGTGCGAAATTTGTTTTTTGTACTGGAGAGATCAAGTCATTTGGCAGGTGAAGCCAGAGAGCAACTGTGAACCAGAAAGGCCCAGCACTTGCACTGGCTCCTTCACAGACAACTGTGAAGTTGTCTTGCTGTGTTTCCCTCCTTTATAAAGTTAAGCTTCCTTCACGAGGGTTAAATTTACATACTTTGGGCTCATTATTAGAAGGCTGGAGCAGCTGAGGGAAGTGATACTCAAGGAAATGATCTTCCTTTCCAGTATGTGCTAATTTAGAAATAGCAAAATGTTTTATATTAACAGGTGAGAAAGGACAGTTCATTACAATCAAGTCCAAATTCAGTGGGTTAGGCAGGATTTCTTTTCTCCATAATTTTTATTACGGATAGAAGTGGGAGAGAAGATGCTTATGCATTCACTAATGCTTGGGGTGTTCTTTGGAAAACCCTCCAATTTAGTGACAAGCCCCAGGGACTGTTACTGTTAGTTGGTCTAACATAACTTATATGTATCCCTGTCTCATTGTCATGTTAAGGATGTAAAAATGCTTTTTCTATCAGTCTGATCAAGTATGAACGCAGCGTTTTCTCCCAGTTTCTAACTTTGCTTTTCCTTTCTAATTGGTAATAAAGGCAGAATGTACTATGTTTGTTTTGAATTTTATCTTACTTTATTTTTTTATACAGCAGGTTCTTATTAGTTATCTATTTTATACATATTCTTGTATACGTGTCAATCCCAATCTCCCAATTCATCCCCCCACCCCACCCCCACCACTTCCCCCCTTGGTGTCCATACGTTTGTTCTCTACATCTGTGTCTCAGTTTCTACCCTTCAAACCGGTTCATCTGTACCATTTTTCTAGATTCCACATATATACATTAATGTACGATATTTGTCTTTCTCTTTCTGACTTACTTCACTCTGTATGACAGTCTCTAGGTCCATCCACGTCTCTACATATGACCCAGTTCCGTTCCTTTTTATGGCTGAGTAATATTCCATCATATATATGTACCACGTCTTCTTGATCCATTCGTCTATCGATGGACATTTAGGTTGCTTCCATGACCTGGCTATTGTAAATAGTGCTGCAATGAACATTGGGGTGCATGTGTCTTTTTGAATTATGGTTTTCTCTGGGTATAGGCCCAGTAGTGGGATTGCTGGGTCGTATGGTAGTTCTAGTTTTAGTTTTTTAAGGAACCTCCATACTCTTCTCCATAGTGGCTGGGTCAATTTCCATTCCCACCAACAGTGCAAGAGGGTTCCCTTTTCTCCACACCCTCTCCAGCATTTGTTAAGAATGTACTGTTTGTGTGAGGTGTAAGTAACGAACAGTTAAAGAGAGAATTTCACTCACCAGGATAAGGAAGGACGCTGGAAATCAAGCAATATAAGAACAAAACAAAACAAAAAAGCAAAGATGTTTTTGGTGGAATTTAACTATAATTAGCTGTACTAATTCAGTGTTGTAGAAACAAATGATCATAAGGCCAGCTCATTCATTATGGTGCAACTCATTCATTCATGATTTTTTTATTATTCATTAAATGTGAAGCACCTAACGTGGGAAAGTCGGTGTGTCGAGCTTGAGCTACCAAGGCTAGATTTGGCAATTCAGTTCTGCTTCTCTGAGAGAAAGAGGTTTCTGTGTTGCTCCTTGGAACACTGGGTGGTTAGATTGAGCTTGGCCCTCGGATGGAGATGAGCCTCAGGGTGAATATTGTCAGAGGGAATTGCCTTACAAGGAAGGGGGAAAAAAGATTCAAGAGGAGATTAAGCATTTCTCATGGCTGAGAGTTTATTCTGTAGGTTTGGCGCTCCTTTTAGTTTTGTATGCATTTATTATAGTACTTGCTGTTTATTTACTTAAAAATTTAAAAATTCAAAGAGTACCGAAGGGTATGAGTTAGAAGTAAAAGCCTCTTTCTCCCTCATAATCTCACTTCCCAGAGTAAACACTGTTGATAGTTTCTTGTGTATTTTTCCTGATGTTTTGCATGCAATTATAAGCATGTGTGTTGTGTGTACTTTATTTACGGCTCGATTTTAAATGAAAACGAACCTATTAACAAAACACACACATAAGCACGTATATCTTGGGCATGTTTGTATACCAGGAGACATATATCCCTTTGTAGATCCAGTGAGTATCCTGTAGGGTTCTCGGTTTTGAATAAGATAAACAGTTCCTGCCTGACTGAAGCTGGACCCTTGGGAGTTGAAGCAGGGCAGCGAGGCCCAGTCTTGGGAGCAGCAGGCATCCAGGACAGTCTGCAGAATGGAGAATTCTCGCTCTGGCAGGAACGACCTTTCATCACGCCAGTGTAACCAAGACCATAAAAGAAACTCCAGCTACCTCTCTGTTCTGTGTCAGTACCTCACGATTCAAAGTTGTGTGTGTGTGTGTGTGTGTGTGCGCGCGCGCGCGCACACGCGCGCGCCCATGTGCACATGCATATTTAATTGGCTGACCTGGAAGCATGTGCCCATCTCTAGGCTAGACCAGGGGCTCAGTAGAGCCAGCCTGGCAGTCTTCCCGCGAGGACTTGCCCTGGCCAGGTTTTGAGGGGAGCAAGTACTTAGACAAGTTTTCACAGTTGGCAGGTACTGCAGGTAGCACATTATGGGAAAGTAACATTTATGAATGAATTCATGGCCTGACGTGCCCCTCTATTTTTTTCCATTTTTCCCCTAAGTTGTGTGTTCGTAGGTCACCTCCTTTTATGACAGTGGCTTTACAGTATCATTTTCCGTAGAGGAAATACACCGTCCGGGGTCTCCTGTAGCCTGGTGACCAGCTGCTGCTGCTCTTACGCTGCTTCACGGCCCGTTATTCGTGATGGGATGTGAACTTTTTTGGCTTCCTAAACTTTGGAAAGTCTGTAGTAATTTTATGAGATAAATGGTAAAAATTGACAAATGATTTGATAAGAGATAAAAATTCTGTGGAAGAATTTTCCGTAGGCTAGCTTCTGGCTTTGATAGTTTCCAGTTTTGTTTCTCCTCTGCCCTCACGCAGTTTATATCATGATAGTCTACCTGGCACTGCCCAGTGTGCCCTGACTTTGGATAATTTGTCCTAAAGTAGAGTATTTCTGGAAGCCATTCTTAATTCCAGCACAGCCGGCAGTGACACAGCCGTACAAGGGGACGTTTGCGAATCCCACAGCTGTATCCCGCTGAGCCAGGGCAGATGTATCGAGGTAACTCCGCTTCCCCTCGTCCTCTCTTGGTCGGGAGAGAGGGTGCAGGGAGCAGAGGACTCAACTCGTCGCTGATGGTAATATGTCTCGCTTTTGCAGATTTTCATAGTCATGAGCTCGTGAACACTTTGCTTCGACTGCTGCCAAAACCTTGGGGGAGACCAGCGTGCCGGGGAGCTGGACCTTCCTTTGTGCCATGGTCGCTTCTCCTCTGTTCCTAGCGCTATGGGTGAGACAGAGAAGGGAGAGAAATTCCCCATAAAGAAACTGGGGAACAGTTAGGAAGAGGGCTAGGGCAGGGACAGTTAAAACCGGATAAACGTCCACGTGCTAGACTGTCTTAGACTGCACTGTAGAGTTAGCGTGGGATTCCGCGCGAGCCCCTGATTGTGTGTACAGGAGCCCCAGATTGCAGGGAACTGTGGTGTCCCGAGAAGCTGTCAGTTGGCCCGTGCAGCGACAGCTCAGCTGTTCAGTCCCTGGGCGCTCGTAGGGCGAATGCAGCGTGAGCCCTCGGCCTGTCTCCCCCATCAGGGCTCATCATAGCGAACAGTTGCCGTGCTCTGTGGTTTTCAGCACGTCTCTGTGCATCCCCGTGAGTCAGGTAGGCCAGGCCTTGTTACCCCGTTTGAGGAACAAGGGAAGTTCAGTTCACGGGTCTGGAAGCCACGGTGAGTGGTGACAAGCGTCTGTGCCTTGGCGTTCCAGGTGAATGTCCCTGCTGCCTCTGTGCCTCCCCGGACTTGATTTATGACTGTTCTGGGTGCCTGCCTGAGTGTCTTTTGTGGGTGGGACCAGGGGACGGAGCAGGAAATCAGCTGACTGGAGGGAGGCTGGGTCTCCAGGTGCGCCGGCTGTCGACCTCGGCCACCGTGAAGGCCCCTGTGTGTCTCACTTCTCAAGGCAGCAGGGATGCTGGTGCTGTTGGAATCAAATGTATGTTTTCCTGATTGTGAGTAAGAGGTTTGGGTCCTTTCTTCTCTCCTCCTCTTCCCCTGGCCCTTCTCGGACCAGCTCACACCCTGCGTGGGGTACACAAGCCCATCCTGTGGATTGAAAGCAAACCACAGGAGGCAGGGTAAGCAGAGACATTAGGATGTGTCGTCTGTGTCCTCGTGGCATGCGGCTCTCCTGGTCTGTCAGTGGTTGTAAAGGACAAGCGTGAGGACCCTTTGTTAAGTCTCACTCTCTAATTTATTTGGTTGGACTTAGCTGAGGTCTTCTAGGTGCCAGGTGTGGTGCCTGGAAAGGGGGAAATAGTACATTCTCACACAAACACGAGATTCTCGTACACAACCCAACAACCGCGTGCCCCTGCTCTCCATCACGGCCAGGTCACAGCCGCACAGAAAGGTTCTTGACGTGGCATCTGAATCAGCCAGGCGCCAGGGAAGATGCAGCTCCTCGAAGATCACACGTGAAAAAGAAACTCTAAACTAGGAGAACTAAGCGTTTCACCAGCACAAGTGTCCCACAGGGGTGGAAACTAAGAGGACCAGAGCCAGAATGAGAGCGCTCTCTGGCCCCAGACGGCAGTGCTCAGCCCAGCTGTAAAGCTCAGTACGCGATTTAAACTCGTCTCCAAAATAGCCCAGAGCCTTCCAGCGGGCTTCAGCCCACGTGCAGGGAGTGTCTTCTCATACGTTGGGGTTGTAGGTCTGGCACAACTCTGAGGTATTCGGCGTTTCTCTCAAGGAAGCGCTTTCCCTAAGGAAGAGATGATTCTAAGTGCTCTTTCTTACATGTCGCCTCCAGGAAGGCTTGTCTAAGGAGCAGGTCACTAACAAAGGGCGAGAATGAGAAGTCCTGTGCAGCCTTCACTAGGGTTTAAAAGGCTAATCTGGGGGGCTTCCCTGGTGGCGCAGTGGTTAAGAATCCGCCTGCCAAGGCAGGGGACACGGGTTCGAGCCCTCGTCCGGGAAGATCCCACATGCCGCGGAGCAACTAAGCCCGTGCGCCATAACTACTGAGCCTGCACTGTAGAGCCTGCGAGCCGCAACTACTGAGCCCATGTGCCACAACTACTGAGCCCGTGGGCCACAACTATCGAAGCCCGCGTGCCTAGAGCCCGTGCTCCGCAACAAGAGAAGCCACCGCAATGAGAATCCCGCGCACCGCAATGAAGAGCAGCCCCCGCTCGCCGCAACTAGAGAAAGCCCACGCCCAGCAACAAAGACCCGACGCAGCCAAAAAAAAATACATGTTCCTAACTCCTAATCATTAGGTATTTGCTCAGTCAGGAGCACGAGAAATATGCCTCTTGCTGCCCTGTGGGATCTGTGAGACTTTCTGGGGAGGTGTCCTAGCTGGGGATCTGGGGGTGCATGATGTCTGTGGAGATTCTGGCCTGGTTTTCACTCTGCCACACTCGAGGTCACCTGCCCAAGGCCAGGCCTCGCGGAGTCTGCAGGGCGAGGATGGGCACGCCAGCGCGGCTCTCCGAAGAGACTTGGAGAAACGAGTAACACTCGCACGGTGAAACAGAAATATCCAGCTCGACACAAGTGCCAACTCAGTGGGTTTGGTTTTTTTTTTTTCTTAACAAGAATAATTTGAACTTTTATTTCAATATTAAGACTGACCTAACTGGATGTTTTGTTGAGGGCAAATAGCCAGTGGAGCTGGTGTCAGAGGGCAGAGTAACTCAGGTAAAGCCAAGCTTTTTTCCGCTCTTTTCCTCCACTTTGTATTTTGAAAAATTTCAAACCCGTGGAAAACGTAAAGAATACATTGATCAGTTGTTAACATTTTGCCGTATTTGCTTTCTCTCTCTCGAACAGTAAATTTCTTTCCCTTTCTTTCTCTCTCTTCCTCTCCCTTTCCCTTCCCTCTTTCTTCTTTCCTGAACCTTTGGAGAGCAAGGATATTTTGGAATGTAAAAACCGTTTACATGGTCCAAAAGTTGACACTCTGTTTGTGAACTCAGAAGTCCCTTTTCTGCCCTTACGCTTCCACACCATTTTCACTTCACCTCTTCAGTCCATCCTCATGGTTTCTCCTTCTTTTCTTTGCTCCTTTCTGGATTTCTCTAACGTGTTTAAAAGCCCCCCTTTAAAGATCTATTGATAATTCTTATATAAACAAAATGTCACCTTTTTAAGTAGGGGTTGTGACTGATCATTATCAAAGCATGAAAATTCTGAACGTTGATAAAGGCGCTCTGGGGGAGTTCCCGTCACGGTGGTCTTAGGCTGTGTGCAGAGCTGAAAGGGTGGGGGCGTTTGTACCTGGAGACCAGTTTCATGAGAACTGTCAATGAAACGTACTTTAACCTGTCAGACACCTGCTCCAGTTGGGTGTGCATTTCATAACGTCAGTGGCTAACCTGTGGATGCATCCCACTTTAGCGTCACATGTTTTACTGTTTGTTAAGCTTGGTTTGCAGGATTTTTAGTGCTCTTTTTGGAATTATAAGGGTTTCTCCAGTGACGTGGTGAAGAGGTGTACAACTAGGACCATTTGTGATCACTCATCATTCAAATTATGTGTGTGTAACACATAAAAGAAGTTATCACAAGCCAGCCACACTGAAAGGCGCAAAGTTATGGGGGTAAGCAGTGTCGTTTATATACAAAATACCACACCTTTCTCACACTTGAAGGTATCAGTTGTCCCCTGATATAGTTTTCTTAGCACAGACAACACAAAGATAGCATTTTGGGCTCAGAAAGCCCTTTCCCCCGGTGGTGTCTCCGTCTGGATTTCCCTTTCTTTCTCTCGTCTTTGCCTGTGGCTGCCTGCGCAGCCTCCTGTCCTCCCCAGGCCCTGAGCTGGGCCTGCAGCGTCTGCCCCCAGGAGGTGGGGTCCACCTGTGCAGCCCCCAAGCCAAACCCACCCACTGCCTGCCTTTGTGCAGCCTTCCAGCTGAGAATGGTTTTGACATTATTTAACTATTGGGGGGAAAACATCAAAGAGGAATATTTCATGATGCATGAAAATGATAGGAAACTCAAATTTTGAATTCACAAAATTTTGATTTTTGTCAGTGAAAATTTGGGGAAAATTTGTTTTCTCTCTTGTTATATAATTTCTATACTGTATTCTCAATTACCAACCTTAAAATATTTCCTGTCTCGCCCTTTTCAGAAAGGTCCACTGACTCCACAACTGTATGGAATCAGACCCTCCGAACAGATGCGACGGGTTGTGCTGTCCCAAGATGTTATAAAAGCTGCCCCAATTCTTACGCTTTACGAGTAGAAATAAGGGGAATGGTTTGCTTCCTTCTGCGCCAGGCAGGCCCTCTTGCGAGCGGGAGTTCCGTCGTACCTTGGGCTCACCCTGCAGAATTCGTTTTGTGATGCTGTCCCCTGCCGGTGGTTTTTGCGCATGGGGTGGTGTGTGTTGGGGGGTCGGACGTGACTTGGCCACCTCACGGCGTGGACTTAGGCACCTGTCAGTTCCCTCTCAGACTTTGGAGAAAAAGAGTACGGGGGCGGCTCCCCTCTATCCAGGTTCTAAAAGTAGTTGTGAAGGAAGCTTTCACTTTATCCAGCCTTCAGTGTGAGGTGGAAACCTGGAGGGATGGCGGGAACAGATCAAAGAGCTTTCGGAGGATTCAGGGCAGGACGGGCAGACGTGGCCCGTTCCCCTACTCCATGCCCACCTGGAGGATCCATCTTAGAAATCACTCAGAGCCCCTTCGCTTCGGATCACAGTTGTTTCTAAGAGGATCCATGGGCCTGGGGTCGCAGAAGTACTCCTCTCTGATCCTGCCCAAGGCTCTGTGCCGTTAGTGGCGGGGGAAGAGTCAGGTAGACGGAAGCGTTGAGAATTCTTATTGGCGTTCTGGATAAACGAGAAAATAAAAGCTTTTATGTAGACTCTGTTTCCAGCAATACATTTCATTCTTTGTCCACATGTTGGAGGAATATAAACACTAATTTAAAGGTAATATTTGTGTAACCTATGAAAATCTCGGTCAAACGAGGGAAAGTTGGAATCTGGGTTCATGCAGGACCGTCTCCTGCATTCTCTCCCTGATTACAGGCTTTGGTGTAAGACTAATGAAAGAAAGCAGTTTTCATTTTTGTTACACTCTTCAAAATCATCTCAGTAAAATACTGACTCTTTTTTTTGTGTGGAAAAATGACTTCTAAAGGTTTCCTTTGTAAGAACTTACATTTTGGTCGTTTTAACAGAATGTAGGTCAACAAAGTGTAATGCAGAATTTATTGCATTTTTAAGACCCCCTCAAAGAAAGATAATTCTCATTGTAATTCATAATAATCTGGGAAAGTAGATTGTTCTGGTTTCAAGGACCATGTATGCTTTAAATAATCCGGCCACACTCATCCTGGGGACTTTTTGGTAGCTGAGAGCTGTGGTTCTCAACTAGGGGCAACTGTGTCCCCCAGGGAATATCTGGCAATGTCTGGAGACGTTTTTGGTTGTCACAGGTGGAGATTAGGAGGAATGTTCTTGGCTTCTCGTGCGTGGAGGCCAGGGATGCTGCTAGACATCCTACAGTGTGCACAGCAGCTCCCACCCCCAAAAATGACTGGACCCAAATGTTAATAGTGCTGAGGTGGACACACTGTGGACTCGAGGGTGTTTTGGAGCCTCACTTCATGACTTTTTTTTTTTTTTAATATTTATTTATTTATTTGCACTGGGTCTTAGTTGCAGCAGGCAGGCTCCTTAGTTGCGGCAGGTGGGCTCCTTAGTTGTGGCTCACAGGCTCCTTAGTTGCAACACGTGGTCTCCTTACTTGTGGCGGGCAGGGTCCTTAGTTGCGGCTCCCGGGCTCCTTAGTTGTGGATCGCCGGCTCCTTAGTTGAGGCATGCGGGCTCCTTAATTGTGGCATGCATACTCTTGGTTGCGGCATGCATGTGGGATCTAGTTCCCTGACCAGGGAACGGACCCCGGGCCCCCTGAATTGGGAGTGTGCAGTCTTATCCACTGCTCCACCAGGGAAGTCCCACTTCATGATTTTTTTAATGTAAAATATTATATATGCACAGACACATATACACATGTGCACAGACATGCACTCTGTCTCTGTCTCTCTCACACACATAGACATGCACACACACACAGCACTGCCACTGCCACTGTACACAGGACGAGTGCTGTGGGACTGTGCCCTGAAATCTGGTTTTAAAATGGATCCCCAGCATTTCCCCAGGGATTGTAATTTCCTGTTGCGTATATCTCGTTGCTGATGGCGGTGGTAGGGACATTAAGACCGAAGGGCCTCGTTTGTTCTTCCGCTCAAGGGTCCAAAGTAGAGTTGATTTCATATTTTCAAAATGTGGTTTACAACATTCTGATTTTTAGTGTGGCACATTTCAACAAAATTCTCTTTTGCACACGTGAGTTGGTTATGTCGCACTGTCCTCCTGTACAGCTTGCTGGTCCAGAAGCAGAGATGGGCAAAGGGAGAGGGGCTCTTATGCAAACATACGGCTCCCTATAAATATGGAGGAAGAACTGTATTGGCACATGCTAGTTTTTGGAAATGCTTGTGTTCCAAAATGTTTGTGGAGAGGACACGGGCCATCTGTCCCTGTTTAGCTTGGACCATGGAGGTTAAGAACGTGGATTCACGGTGCTCGCGTTTCACAAGCACGTGCTGTGCCAAGTGCTCAGCCGGCTTGGAGGCGTAGAGAACAAGCATATCGCTCCCCTTGAGAACTTTAGGTCTTCGGAGAGGCGGGCGTGGTGCCAGTGGCCCGCGTTGCAGGGGGCAGAGCTGGGATGAGGGTATGGGTGTTGCCGTGTGCCCTGAGAAGGACCTGCTGGACGTGTGGGTGCAAGGCCCTTAGGTGAGGGAGCAGGGCAGGTGTGTGAGGCCCCGAGTGGGCAGGGCCACGTCCCGCAAGGCTGGGCCCAGCTTGCCGAGGGGGCCTCGACTGTGCCTCCATTTGGGGCTGTGAATCTCGTGGTTAAATTTCTCTTGGCTACGAGGTCACATGTTTCTGGTTTGGGTGTTTTAGGAAAAAGAGAGTGGAGGCATTTAGGGACTGGGCTGACCCCTTAGTCTTTGAGGAAGGAAGATGCCATGGCCTTTCTGTGCAGTGGACGAGGGACCGGTCTTGGACTCTGCTGCCGCGTAGCTGCGTGATCTTGTGAAAATCATCTGGCCTCGGTCTGTTTATCTGTGATTTGGGGGTTGTCGTCCGTGTGAGGATTAGACTGGGTAAGAGTCTAGAGTTGAGTAGGAGTTGGTGTGCCTTCCAAGGCAGGCTCCCGTGAGTAGCAGCTGGCTGGGCTCGCCTCCACTTCTGGGGTTCAGGATCCCTGCAGCCCGAACCGTGAAGTGCGCAAGGCGGAGCCCATCTCTGCCGCTGCCTTGACCACAGCTCTGTACAGACGGTGAGGTGGAGGCCAGAGGCCTCCAGAAACAGGCAGACGTGTGGATTGGCCCTAAAGCAAAGCAAGGCTACTACTACCACCGGTCAGCGTTGTAAAAATGAACACTGCTGTTTCCAATCTCTGTTTCTGCCGCCACGCCTTACTCTTGTGTCATGTTTCATAGACTCCAGGTTCTTTTCCCATTTCTCAAGTTGGTCCTTGGTACTTGAGGTGGGCAGAGCCATGGCCCTTGAAGGACGTCCCAGGCCTGATGCTGGAGCCTGTGAACGTGTGACCTCACACGGCAAAAAGGACTTTGCAGATGTGATTCCAGGGTCTCCAGGTGGGGCCGTGATCCTCCTGAGCCCAGAGTCGCCGTCACCACAGAGGAACGTCAGAGTGGACGAGGGGGGTCAGCATCAGAGAGGGGATGTGTCCAGTGAGGCACAGGTTGGAGTGATGTGGGCCCATGTGCCCAGGAAGGCGGGCGGCCTCCAGAACCTGCACAGGGTCAGGACCCAGCCTCTCCCCTCCCTGGTGCCTCTAGAAGGAGCACAGCCCTGGGACCCACTGTTGACATCTGACCTCGAGAGTGTAACACAGTCAGTCTGTGTTGCTTAAAGCTGCTGAGTGTGTGGTCATTTGCCACACCAGCCATAGCAAACTGAGATAGGGTACACACCCGTCTAGGTGCTACAGTCAGGAGTTTCATACGCAGGGTCGAAGGGGTTCAGCTCGCAAGCGGTAGGAGGTCGGGGTCCGGCTCGCAAGCGGTAGGAGGGCG
>NW_021703779.1:3901727-3938987 GCF_005190385.1 Monodon monoceros | reverse complement strand
GCAAGCGGTAGGAGGTCGGGGTCCGGCTCGCAAGCGGTAGGAGGGCGGGGTCCGGCTAGCAAGCGGTAGGAGGTCGGGGTCCGGCTAGCAAGCGGTAGGAAGTCGGGGTCCAGGACTTTGCTTCCTCCTCTCGCGCTGAGAAACACAGCCTGGCGGTGTTTGCTGTCGCCGTTTTCCTTGATCCTGATTCTGCCCAGTGGGACGTGTGCTGCCAAGATTGACCAGATGTGACCGTGTTCTTTTGCAGAACCTGGGAAAAATAAGAGCCCTACAAAATTCTGATTTTATAGTGATGGTTCAGTCCGACATAGAAGAGTTCTTTCCCAGAAATGAGCTGACATCAAAGTGTGTGAGTTCCATACGTCCTTTTTTTTTTTCTTTTTTTTTTTTTTAAAGCAGTGCTGAAACTTACATCATCTGGAAGAAAGCCAACAACAGGTTTATTAGCTACTGGGCAATTTAAAAATATATACTGTCATTCTTGAAGCTTTTGTCATGTGTGACACCAGAAAGTTGAATTTCTTAATCCACTTACACTGAATTTAAAATCCACTTAAACTAGGGCTTCAGGTGTTAGGATGCTTGAGTCCTAATAAGCAGATACCCTAGTGAGTTTCGTCTTCTGGATTCTGTTGTGACCATAAGAAGAAATGTTTTACGTGTTCAGTTTTCATCGCAAACCGGCTGAAAATCATGTTATGTATCAATAAGAGTTGATTCAATAAACCTTACTGTTCAGGTGTAATTTGAATGAGAAAGCCTGTCTGCAGGCCTCTTACCAACTTAAATTATGCAAATTATGCATTTGATATTCGAGGCAGTGAGCTTATTTAAACCCTTTGTAACATTGCAAATGGAGAATTTTCATTTTAAAAAGAAATTGGAAGTTGTCTCTGGATTCTTGATTGTGTGATAACAGTGCAACTGTATATTTTGTTGTACATTTGCGCACATACACATAGGTAATCTTTGCTTGAAGGATCTCAGAAGGGTTTTTCTAAAAAACGGCTTTATTGAGGCATACTTGACATACCAAAATCCACCTGTTGTAATGTTCAATTCACTGATTTTTAGTAAACTTACAGAGTTGTGCAGACATCGCCACAATTCAGTTTTAGAACATTTATCACCTAAAAAGAATCCCTCTGTCCGTTGGCACTACTCCCCTACCCATGAAGCCCCTGGCAACACAATCTGTTTTGCGTCTCTATGGATTTGCCTGTTCTGGACATTTCAAACAAGTGGAATCATATAATATGTATCTTTTGTGTCTGACCTTTCATTTAGTATACTGCTTTCTTAAATTTATTTATTTATTTTTGGCTGCACTGGGTCTTTGTTGCTGCGTGTGGGCTCTCTCTAGTTGCGGCGAACGGAGGCTACTCTTCGTTGCGGCGCGCAGGCTTCTCGTTGCAGTGGCTTCTCGTTGCGGTGGCTTCTCGTTGCGGAGCACGGGCTGTAGGCGCATGGGCTTCAGTAGTTGTGGCACATGGGCTCAGTAGTTGTGGCGCACAGGCTCAGTAGTTGTGGCGCACGGGCTTAGTTGCTCCCACGGCATGTGGGATCTTCCCGGACCAGGGCTCGAACCTGTGTCCCCTGCATCGGCAGGCAGGGTCTTAACCACTGCACCACCCGGGGAGTCCTTAGTATACTGCTTTCTGAGCTCATTCATGTTGTTGCGTGAATCAGCACTTCACTCTTTTTTTATTGTTGAATGGTATTTTGTTGTTACGAATATACCACATTTTGCTTATTCACTCATCAGTTGATGGGTGTGTGGGCCGTTTCCACTTTTTGGCTGTTACGAATGAGCTAATGTGAACATTGTTTATAGGCTTTTGTGTAGACGTATGTTTTCACTTCTCTTACGTATATTCCTCAGAGTGGAATTGCCGGGCCATATGGCCACTCCATGTGTAACTTTCTGAGGAACAGCCAGACTGTTGTCCAAAGTGGCTGTGTCGTTTTCCGTTTCTACCCACGACGTGTGAGCGTTCCAGTTTCTCTACATCCTCACCAGCACTTGTCATCATCTCTCAAAGAACTTCCTGAACCTCAGTTATAAGGCCCACAGCGTCGCTTGCTGAGTAGGAAATGAGGGCTTTTCATTGCCTGCTTTAAAGGTCCCGAGTTCCTTGAAGAAAGGAGCTGAGCGGATCTTCTGTGTCTCTGTAGGGTAGTGAGCATCTCGTAAAGCTTGGTCTGAGCACATGGGAGAGTAAAGGAATTAACGAGTGATGCCCAACAGAGAAAGAAACGGTGGGCACTGACACCACCACCCCCCCCACCCGCCCAGAGGCCGCAGAGACTCAGGGCTCGGGCACAGAGGATGAGTCAGGACGGGCGAGTCCATTCCCAAAGCCCCGCCTGCTGCAAGGCTCGCTTGGACTCTAAAGGGACGGGCTGAGGGGTGAAGCATCGGGAAGGAGAGCGCAGGTTTTCTGAACAGAATCCTCATCGGGGAATAGACGGCACGGCCATAGGACACGAAACCTGGCACTGAAGGGGCCACAGGGAGTTGGGGCCAGGTGCTGAGGAAGTGAGGCCCCGACAGGGGTGCGGTGAGGGAGCCCCCCTGGAGACTCATGAAACTTAAGGAGGGGCTCACTCTCGGGGTCCCCACTTGCCTCCCCCTCATGCCACCGGGAGTGACAGAAGTCCTCCCTGCAGCCAGCATTGATGCTGCAGCTTCTCAAGCAGCTATAGAGACCACACATGGATCGCACCGTACGTTCCCTGACGCCCAGATTATAATCCCTCTTAAACGGATTATAGTACACAGGGAACTGGTATTCGGCAAGCGGAAGGCTGTATTTGTTTCCTGTGGTTCCTGGAACAAATGACCGCAAACGTAGTGGCTTCAGATGACTTACATTTAGTACTTCACAGTTCTGGAGGTCACAAGTTCAACACGGGTCTCGCTGGACTAAAATTGAGGTGTCTGCAGGGACACTTATTTTCTGGAGGCTCTAGGGGAAATGTTTGTCTTGTTTTGTTTTCAGCTGCCTTTCCCAGCTTCCAGAAGCCGCCTGTGTTCCTTGGCCCCTGGCCCCTTACTCCCTCTTCAAAGCCAGCCATGGCTGAGTCTCACATTGCATTGCTTGGACACTGGCTGTCCTGAAACCCTCTTCCCCACTAAAAGGACTCCCCTGATTACTTTGGGCCACCTGTGCAATCCAGGATAACTTTTTTTTGTAGGGTTAGATTAGCGACCTGAATTCCATCTGTGCAGTTAATTTCCCCCGCTCCAGGGAACCTGCCATATTCAGAGGTTCTGGGGATTAGTATGGGCACAACTTGGGTGCGGAGGGGTGACTCTGCTACCGTAGAGGGCATCGGTTACAGTAGTTTAACAACTTATTCTTGACGTGGTATTAGTCCCTGCCTCCTGCTTTTCTGGCTGTGTAGGAACCAGGGGTTCAGTCAGGAACTGCAAGGTGTGAGTTGGGTGTTTTCCGGAGCAGTGCTGTTATCCATTACGTATTTTGAGTGATGTGTTAGGATCACACCTTTGGTTTAGGAAGATTTATGTGCGGCTTTGCAGGGGGAAAGACGAGGCAGGGGGAAGTTGTACGCATTCATCCCGAGGCTGATTGGGGAGTGGCAGTGGGCGTGGAGAGAGGTGACATTTAGGGATGCTCTGTGGATAAAACTTGGGGCCCCATAGATGGATTGTTGGGAGGGGGTCAGAAAAGGGCAAGGGATGAGTCCAAGGTGAGAGCAGCAAAGCTCTGGGCCTGGATGTGAAGGGTAACAATTGGTGAGTCATAGGAAATAGTCAAGAGAGACTGGGAGAAGATGGACTTTTACATTTGAAATAGTGACCTTTGGGGACTGGACAGGGACCCAGGTTGAGACTGAAGCAGGCAGAGGAAATACTGCCTTGGAAGAAGAGAGCTTTGGCGTTCCCTGCAAAGAGGGCCACCGTGTTAGATGACCTTACAAGAGAACAGAGCTGGAGGAAAAAGAAATTCAAGGGTGGGGTGTTGGGGAAATGCCTACCTTTAGTGGATCGAGGATGAAGAAGAACCAGAGAAATGATCTGAGAAAGAGATTGACTCATCCAACGCGTGTTTATTGAGTGGCCCCTACTTGCCAGGCGTGGATGAACTAAAAGCAGAGGCAGGTCCTGCCCTCGTGGAGCCTGCAGTCCAGCTGGATTGCTCTGGACCCATTCACTTGGATAACTGTGGCCGTTACGTGAGCCAGTGGAGGAGAGGGTTATAGAAACAGTAATGCCAGGTGTCCCCGAGAAGTGGGAAGGATGAGGCCTGGTCATTACACTTGTTGGCTGTGTGGAAGGAGTGGATTATTTCAAGACAGCAGAGTCGGAAGTTTCCTCTGACAATTCACATGGTTCTGACCGAGGGTCGGTTCCACCAGCTTCGCCGTGTTAGGATCTCCAGGTTTAGTAACTTCCCTTTTCTTTATGCAGAAACCCATGTCTGGGACCTTAGCGTTCCTAGCTTGTTGTTCTGGAACCTAGGCCGTCTTGGTTGTTGACTCGAGCGGCCGTATAATTTATTGTCCAAATTGGGGCACTTCTGAGAGGGAAAGGCAGCACTGTTAATAATTACCTTGGGACAACGGGGATCAACCAGGATCGTTTCCAGCAGAAAGACGGATGAATACGTTGCTGTCCCGAAATAAAGGTCATGGTTAACTCATGATGTTTTTCCTGAAGTTCTCAACTCGAATTTGTGGAAAAGTTTTAATGCCACATATTTTGTAATTATTTCTCAGGAAGCCTGGAAATTTGTTCACACACATACCAGGCATGGTTCACGTGTCATGTGTGGTGCTATTCTGCAAATACCTTTAGACCCTATTGTGATTAACAGAAACATAAACAATTTCAAAGGCACCTTGGAATTAACTGCCATTATGTAGTCTTGCTATTAGGTGTTTTCCCTTAAACATTAGGTAATAAATTGCAGCTTTGTTTTTTAATTTTTAAAAGATTTTTGGCTGCACTGGGTCTTCGTTGCTGTGTGCGGGCTTTCTCTAGTTGCGGCGGGCTTTCTCTAGTTGTGGCGAGCAGGGGCTACTCTTCGTTGCGGTGCGCGGGCTTCTCATTGCGGTGGCTTCTCTTGTTGCGGAGCACGGGCTCTAGGCGCGCGGGCTTCAGTAGTTGTGGCTCACGGGCTCTAGAACGCAGGCTCAGTAGTTGTGGCGCACGGGCTTAGTTGCTCCGCAGCATGTGGGATCTTCCCGCACCAGGGCTCGAACCCGTGTCCCCTACATTGGCAGGCGGATTCTTAACCACTGTGCCACCAGGGAAGCCCCAGCTTTCTTTTCTTTAGTGTAGGTGGTTCGCAAAAGTTTTTGACACTTAAAAAATGGTTCTCCTTGTTTTATTGGAGCATCGCTTACAATACCCAGCAATTGAACGCAGTGGTGAAAATCACAGTATGATCTAGCCCATACAGTCGGTTACTAGGCAACCATTAGAAGCAATACTGTAGAAGTGGTATATTTATTGGCACCGAAATGTGTTTACAATATACCGTCATGTGTTTCTGTGACCCCAGGAGACCCGCCCCCCAGTTGGGACTTGGAACACTTCTAAGACGTAGCTCTGGAGTAAACTGGGCTGTGCGGAGATCTCCGTGCTGCTACCATATTGTTATCCACTTGTAAATTTGATGTACTGAGCTGTGCTTTGGTGCTGTATGGTTATCTAACACCGAGGGTTATTTTAAAAGTGACCCAATGAAAATCTGGTGGGCAGCATTTACTGAGGGTAGAGTTGTACTGAGTCCACAGTTTCCTCTCTGGGACGCATGGGAGAGATTTTACATGTGCATCAAACTCTAGAGGCTGTGTTTTTGATATCTGTGTCTCCTTCATTTTTTGGATACTGTGAGTCAGGCATCTAATTATATTTGTTTCTTTGAATCGATGTCCTGGAAACTCAGAGTCTGATTTATAGAGTTCCCTTCCAACTGATGGAACGTTGTGTCTGACGGCAAACTTTGGGTCCTGTCCTCACCTTTCTCGGCTTGATCTCATTTTTCCGTGCCATTATCTCCTGTTGGCCCTAACTGACCCAGTTCATTATGTTATTTTTGCTCTTTCGTGCGTGTGTGTGTGTTTGGGACCCACCTCCAATCTTTTTCTTCTTTTCTTTTCCCAGGTGGGAAATTATTAGGTATTTTAGTGAATGAGAGAGTGCTGTGTCTCCTTGGACGTTGTTGGCTTACAGTGGCTTTCGAATTCTGATGCGCTAGCAGCACCTGACTTTAATGTGGCTGCTTCCTGCTGAAGCCCATCGGGGCAAAGTGTATGTCTAAATCCATCGGGGCAAAGGGTATGTCTAAATTCAGTATGACGAGGACAGTGTCAAAAGCAATTGCTGAGCAGACCCCAGGTAAACTTTTTAGGCCTTTCAAGCGTGAAAATTAAAGTTCTTCAGAAACCAATCTATGAAAGAAAGACTCATAACAATTAACAAAAGTCCTGAATCATTTAATTTTACTGGGGGAAAAAAGCCATTACAAAGTAAATTCCTGGGCGTAAAGGTGCATTGAATGGAGCGGAAAAGAAATTCTTTTTCTATCTCCACCAGAGTGGTAGAGCACTTTCCGCTAAACTCCATTGAAAACTGGGCCTCAGAGCCTTGATTATGCTTCATAACTTTAGTTGAAAAGCAGGAAATGAAATCAAGGTTATTGAAGTAAAAGCTCTTATGGGTCTCCCGCTAAACGAGTGTAAAGAATTAGTGCAGGAAGAATAGCTATTTCTCGATTTTATGAGAAGGAAAGATTTGGAATGACTTTTCTGGATCGTTTCAGGGCCTTGGCTATTCCCCGGTAATAACAGCCAGTGGTAATGGCCTCTGATTAAGAGCTTTGATGGGCCAGGAGCTGTGCTGTGTATTTTACAATCAGGGTCTCTCTTCCTCCCGACCGTCGTGTAACGTAGGCGTCCTTCGTCACGTTTTTACAGGGAGAGGGAAGTACGAGGCTCACAGGTTCCTGTCTGGGGCCACACGTATACTTGGTGACGAGGCTGTAAGCTCATTCCGGAATGTGTGGACCTCGGTGGTGAAAGGAGTTTTATCCAGTACTTAGGTGGTGTTCTCTCTGTGCCAGGGAGGGTTCTCTGTCCTTTCTGCGCGTGTGCATGGTGGGGGCCACCCCTGATGTTGTTGTGAGGGTTCAGTCAGTTACCTGGAACTGGAGGCGTGCGGAAGCCTGGCCCGAGGATACGTACAGCCGGCCAGGGGTGGATTGGCACAGCCCTTCTGGTCGCAGCTCCCCCACTCGTAGTTGCCAGGCCAAGTGCATCCTGGGTAGGATAACAGGACGTGTCCGTATCCCAGCCAGAAGAGCTGCTAAGGCCGAGCTGCATCTCAGTTCTCACTTTCACTATGGGACCCGAAGGGTGTGCCTGGAAGAAATGCCCCTGGCAGCAAGGCGTGGGTTCCGTGGGGAGCCTGCAGACAGGGTGAGAAGGACAGGTGACTTGTAGATGCTACCGGCGATACGGTTCTCAGGGTTGAACGCCTGCGTTCTCTCAAAGGCGCAAGGCTGGGGAATGTGAAACCAGTTAGGAGAGCTTGTTAACAGCCGGGGCAGAAGATTGGGGGTCGGGGGTGGGGCATGGCAGGGCCAGACAGAGTCTGTGGGGTGCGTGAGGCAGCTGTAGACAGACTGGAGACGTGTTTGTTAGCTGAACTGACTGAGCTGGCTGGTGATAGAGAAACCCTCCGTTTCAGCCCCAGGTGTGGCCACCTGAAACGTCTCCGGACGTCACCAGACATCTCTTGGAGACCGCAGTCATCCCCAGCTGGGAGCCACTGGTCTAAAGGCTTGGGGGCAGGACTGACCCTCAGTGCAAACTGAAACAGAATTCCTAGTGACCCAACACCTCCCAGTCGTTAATTTGACAAATAAAAAAATTTGTTTCCCCGCTTTTGGAAAAGGCTGGGGTTCAAGTCATTCGGAGGGCATCTTGTTTCCAAAGGGGGAAGGATCAGAGAGTTGCGTAGTTTTGGTCTCTGCCTTATGAGGCTTCTTGAGCGTCTCTCAGTATGGTGAAGCTCTAGTGTATTTGTGTGAGAGTGTTGGGTGTTCTGGTTTTAGTTTTAAATTTTTATTTTTACCTAGGACATCTTTCTGATCTCCTAAATAGGGAGGTTGACACTTGAAGAAGCACTTTGGTTTGTGAATAGCAAGATGTGTTTGTGTGCCTGTTTGTGTGTGTGTGTGCGTGTGTTTTAATACTCTGTTCTTCCATTAGCTGAGCATTGCCATTGGTGTCCTAGATTTTGAAGTATTTCGGTAAGCACAGAGTTGAATGTAATTGTTTTCCCAAAGGGATTTGCTTGCGATGTTGTTAAATGAAATTGAGGACGGTACACTTGCCCTTTCCAGGTGAGGGTTGGGGGAGTAGGAGGTGTTTGCACATCATAGAAACCGAAACCTGAACACCAGGACCGTATGGCGTTCAGGAACTTCTATGGTAATCTCAGTGAATAAATAACGTGCTTGACAATTACATTTAAAAGTACGCTTGGTACTCCCTGCAGAATGTGGCAAGAGTTCCTGGGAGTTGAGGACGAGATTAATGGGCATCTTTTCTCCCCCATGGTGCCCTCGTTGTGTCATCTATAGACCAGAAACTGATGTGTCACCTGAAGATTATATTGATAGTTTGGTGTTATATCTGTGGGGAGAGATTCAGATTGCTGTTGGTTGTCAATTTGCTGAATAAGAAAGATCATGCTTTCCTAATACTTTATTTATTTTTTAATAAATTTATTTATTTTTGGCTGCGTTGGGTCTTTGTTGCTGCACGCGGGCTTTCTCTAGTTGCGGCGAGCGGGCTTCTCATTGCGGTGGCTTCTCTCGCTGCGGACGGAGCACGGGCTCTAGAGCGCAGGCTTAAGTAGTTGTGGCTCGCGGGCTCTAGAGAGGACACTTCCCTAATACTTTAATGTATCATCTTTAAACGTTGTGATTCTTTTTCTCTCACTAAAGAAAATTTCATGCCACTGAATAAAATTTAACGCTTACAAACAAATATTGTGCGACTGATACCGTATTAAAGTTTTTCGTGTTTTTTTTCCATTCATACTAGCTCTGGATGGATTATATAATTGTGAGCCCAGTTGGGTCATGTTACGTTACCTCTCTCATACCAGATTTTCATGTGACAGGTCCTGTCTTGGTCTTTCTGTGTGGGATTTATTTGGCATATCATGGTGTGAGTTGGGAAAGTGCTTTTCATTCGTCACGTGTGACGTGTGTATGGTTGAGTCTGCTGTCGTGGGGTGATGGGTAAATGATACACATGTCTATATATATGTGCTCATATACATCAATGCATGCTCACAATACTGATTTTGCCAATTCTACAAGCGTTAAGTACTTGTTATTAGTGTCATAATGCTTTAAAGAAGAAATCAAGTTTATATGTGTCTTGGTTAGTGTCGCTTTTTCTCCTCATTTGAATAACTCATACTTTTACGCTGAACTTGTAAGACCTGCAAGCATAATAAAATGTCATTTTGCAGGAATGAATGGATATTAAATGACTTACCTGAAGAGTATATGAAGAAAATGTTTCCCCATTGATTCTTAAATTAAAAATGAATGATGTTTCCTGAATATTTATTTCCCTATACCTACAGTGCTATGTTTGTTTTTCTTCAAAGTTTAAAAAAGAAGAGTGACTTTCTTTTGGCTGTGGTCGTGCTGTTTGCTTTGAATGCACAGCTGTGGCATGCCGGCTGTATTCTGTACTCAGCCGTAATAAAGTCTCAGTGATTCTGATGAAACAAGAGGCTAGTTGGCTTTGTGGCAGGTGCATAGGACTTGTGCAGTTTGATTTTGTGCTGTTTTCTGTCTCGGTTGTTGCTGATAGATAGGTGACAGTTTACGATATTTGTGACATTTGTTGAATGAGTAAGCGAATGAATGAGTGCACAGAGAAGGCCTTGCGTGCTGTTCTAGTTTCTATCCCCTGGAGCATCCACTGTGCAGAAGCAGTGTTTCTTGCCAAAGCATATGTAGAGAGCCGTGGTCTACACCCAGGTGTGATGGGGTGAGGGCTCCCTGACTGCCGTCGTGAGGTGGCATTCAGAGAAGTTGCCATTAGCAGCCTGCCAGTTGTCTTGTGTTTTATTATTTTTTATGTTTCGCTGCTATTTACTGCTATGATGTACAAATTTCTGTTTTGTGAGGGACCTTCCTATCTCACCTCAGATGAAAGAGGGCCCTCGGTTGCCCTGTTTACACACTGGGTGTAATAAAATCCAGTCTTAGGTGCAGAGGGCTGCTCCTGCTTGTGTGATATCATTCTAAAAGGTCCTCAAGTTCTTAACGAGGAAGGAGGCCCTAAGGAATTAAATCACAGAACCTTATATTGGAAATAGTAACGGCGGGGATTTAGAAATTGCCCTCAGTTTTTTCTTCTGAACTCGTGTCTAACGTCGTGTCTAACGTCATGTCTAACGTCATCTCAGGGTGGGTGCTAACGGCACTGATGTTCCATTGCTGTCTTCTTTTCCTGTGTCGTAGTCTTTAGATATGTGCTGTCACATATGGTAGCCACTGGCCACGTGTGGCTCTTTAAATTAAACGAATTAAAATTAAATTCAGTGTAAAAGTCAGGCCCTCAGTTGTACTGGCCACATTTCCAGTGCTCCGTAGTTACATGTGGCTAAATGAAGACCTTACTAGACAATGAAGGTACAGTGCAGAAAGCTTTATCAGATGGGAGGTGGTTAGTTAGATTTTTGCCTAACAGGTATTCCAGGAAAGAGAGGGAGGGGAAAATACCTCAAGTCTGAAGAAGAGAAATTTCAAACCAAGTGACTAGGACAGTGAATAAAAATTCAGCACATCAAAAACATTGCTACATGAAGGCTCATCATCGTGTCATTTTAGAAAATCAGGGATAAAGGCAGTATCTAGGCACTTTCTGGACTTAAAAAAAGTCACAGGAAGGATTTTGAATCAGAATGACATCATATTTCTTAGGTTAGAAAACAGACCGAGCTTAGAATTCTATGAAAATTTATTTTCACTCAGAATTTTGAAGTCATTCCCTCGCTGGTTGTTAATTAAGAGTAGCATAAAGCGGTTTTCCATGTTCCGGATATCAGTATAATTTAGCTCTCATACATCACTTCTCAGGAAGCTACTAGAGAATGTGTCCCATCAGAACGAGAGAGTAAACCAAGAAAGGGGAAGATGTGGGGTCCCGGAAACAGAAAGAGGCGGAAGGAATTCTCAGGATGCTGGTGTGATCTTGGGGCATCTGCTCTGAGCCGACCCACCTCTGACAAGTACAGACTGGAGCAGAGACCAGAGGAAGGTCTGGTGTGTATACATTTGGGGAGAGGGGGGTGGGGGTGAGGGCAGGATAGACATGGAACTGACAGATTATCCGAGTTAAAAATTGAAAGGTTGTGGAGGGTGTTGGAGGAATTATCAAAGAAAATAAAAACAGAGGCAACTAATAATCCCAGGAAAATGGAAGAGCTGCAGAAGAAAGGAACCATAGTCACACTGTACTGCCTGCTCAGCGGTGCCGATTCCATTGTCAAAATAATACGTGTGCCGTCTAGATTTAACCCCCCGAATGTTATACTGTTGGGGAAACGTGGGAGGGTAAGTCCAGGATTGGTGATGGGAATTTTGTTTGTTTGTTTGTTTGTTTTTTGCGGTACGCGGGCCTCTCACTGCTGTGGCCTCTCCCGTTGCGGAGCACAGGCTCCGGACGCGCAGGCTCAGCGGCCATGGCTCACGGGCCCAGCCGCTCCGCGGCATGTGGGATCTTCCCGGACCGGGGCACGAACCCGTGTCCCCTGCATCGGCAGGCGGACTCTCAACCACTGCGCCACCAGGGAAGCCCGGTGATGGGATTTTTAAAAACCAAAATTCCTCTTCCATGTGTGACAAAATCGAGTTAAGTGGTATGTGATGTTGATAGGATACATTATAAGCAGCTTACTCAGGAACATGGGAGGCCGCACTAGGCAGCACTGCCAGTAACAGAAGCCGTTCTAAGGTTTGAAAGTGGTTGCTCTGTGAAGTAGAATTGAGGATAGCTGGTGCTGGAAAGCTTGCAGTGAAAAAGGAGGAGTCTTTCGCCTCCCCTGTGTACGTGTATCACTTTGAAAAGAATAAAAATGGTTTGGAAAATGAAAGTATACAGTATATATACCTTGGGCAAAATTATAGAAATTTTAGTACGGTTCAGATTCGGGGTTCTCAACCTCGGTGATACTGACATTTGATCCAAATAATTCTTTGCGGAGGGGGCTCTACGCTGTGTGCTGTGGGACGTTTCGCAGCCTCCCCGGCCTCACCAGATGCCAGTAGCATTCTTCCCCGGAGTCCTGGCAACTAAAAATGTTTCCACACGTTGCCTGGTGTCCCGGGGTTGGGGCAGGGGGGCGAAATCAGCGCCATTTGAGAAGCACCGATGTAAAGGATTTAAAATCTGGTATGGAATGAATCACCTCAATATATGAACACACTGGTCAGCACAGTATGGGTAAAGCAGGAAACAGCAGCTTCATCACGAAGAACTTGAACCCCATACGGAGCAAATGAAGTGCTTTGGAATTCTCTGGTTCCGTGAACCGCTGCAGCCCACCCCTGCCTTTGGGACCAGAATGTGTCTTAGCCCCTGGCTCTTGGCCCGGTTAATTCAGGGCTCAGTAAAAAAAGAAAAGGAGTCAGGAGGAAACCGCGGCTCCTCTGTCATGCACCGTGGCTTCGGAAAACATACTTTAGATTTTTCACATTATTTTCAGGATGATACAACTGAATTTCTCCAGAGTGGAAATGTTAATCATTATGGCAACTTTGGGGGAAAAAATGCGCGCTTTGGATATATTTCTCTGCTCAGTTGGCTGCAGGACGAGATACATTCCTCCTATCTCCCCCCTCCCCTCCCTTCTTCCCTCCCCCACCAATTCTTTTGCAAGTTCTTGGTTCAGTTCCTTGCAAGGTGTTTTCCCTTAGAATTTACAAAGGAAGTCAACAGGAAAATGGTTCCTCAGATTTTTTTTTTTTTTTTGATGTGGATGAAACCTCATAAATAATTTAATACCCTCATTTCACAGCTGAGGAATCTCTGGTTCAGAGAGAGTTTCTTATAATTAATTAGGAGCAAAGTGAGGCCTGTAACTCTGCTCCTCTTTTTTTTTTTTTTTTTTTAAACGTTTTCAGTTAAACAAATAAAATGCATGTGCACAGTAATGCTGTGGAAGGAAGACAGAGCAGGGCAGTGAAATGGATCCGGCCTCTGGCATGTTTTGTCAGCACTTCCATACAGTTCAGGGTTCTGAGCGTGATCTGCCAGGAACGTGTGCCCTTCCTTGTCAGCTTAGATAAAATGAAACAAAAGAAAAGAAGCCGGAAGCTCATGAGGGGCTCCTTAATTCCAATTCCTGATGGTCCAGACAGAGCCCCTGCGGGGGGGTGGGGGGTCTAGGATGATGCAGAAGCAAGTCAGAAAGGGAGGGCTCTGGTCCTCCAGTCTCCCCGCTCTTGTTGGGGCAGTCCTGGAGCCAGCATGCACAACCACTGCAGCTGTCCTTACACCGGTGGCCCAAAGAGTGACGTTGGTCCGTAGTGCTCGGGCGGCTCCTTCCTCCCTCTGCTGGATTGAGGCAGCCGCATTCTCTCCACGGACCGGCCCTCCGGTACTCTTGTTTGCTGTCAGCATCCTCATTCCTAAGTACCACGATAGCAAGAGCATTCCCCGGCCGGTATGTTGGGAAACCTCCGTACGTTCCTCTTGCTCCCGTTCGTTGCCTCCAGTACCACTCAAGCAGTAGCCCCTTTCTCTTCTACGTTGCCTGACTTCTTGCGCCAACAAGTGCCACCTCCTCCGTGAAGCCTGTCTAGATTTCTTCCATGTGGAGAAGATGGCGTGCCTGAGTCCTGGTCATCCTGTCAGCCGCAGTCGTCCTTGTACTTCATCTCAGTAGCAGTTATTTGCTAGTCTTTGCCTGATTTTTGAGAGACGGCTGTCACTAGAAGCCAAGGACACCACACTATTTTGGATTTCCTCCTACTTTGCTGTACTCTCCTCTGTCTCATTGGCCTGGTCCTTCTCAGGGTTCAGTGGTCAGTATATATAATATATATATAATCGACTATGTTATATATATATATAGTCGATTATATAATATATAGTCGATTATATCACATATATAATCGACTATATATATTACATATATGGTCGACTATATATATAACATATATAGTCAATTATATGTATTATATATATAGTCGATTATATATATATAATCTATTCTTTTTCAGATTCTTTTCCATTATAGGTTATTACAAGATATTGAATATAGTTCCCTGTGCTCTACAGTAGGTCCTTGTTCTTTATTTCATATATGGTAGTGTGTATCTGTTAATCCCAAACTCCTAATTTATCCCTCCCCCCTTCTCCCTTGGGTAACTTAAGTTTATTTTCTATGTCTGCGAGTCTGTCTCTGTTTTGTAAATAAGTTCATTTATATCATTTATTTTTTATTTATTTGTTTTTATTTACTTATTTTTGCTGTGCTGCACGGCTTGTGGGATCTTAGTTCTCTGACCAGGGATTGAACCCAGGCCCTCGGCAGTGAAAGCTCTGAGTCCTAACCACTGGACTGCCAGGGAATTCCCTGTATCAGTTTTTTAGATGCCACATGTAAGTGATAGCGTATGATACGTGTCTTCCTCAGTCTGACTTACTTCACTCAGCATGATCGTCTTGAGACCAGTGGTTCTCACAGGGGCGAGTATGCCCTCCAGGGGACATGGGCAGTGTGGGTCAGTTTTGGTTGTCACCTCTTGGGAGGATGGGGCATTCCTATCGGTGTCTAGTGGGAAGAGCCTGGGCTGCTGTCCAGTATCCTGCAGCGTAGAGGCTGGCCCCACCGCAGACGCAACGGTCTGATCTAAGTGCCAGCAATGCCGAGGATGAGAAATCCTGCATCCAGGGCTTCTCCCATCCGTGCTCCCATCCAGGCCCATGGCTTCAGAGGTCGTGGTTACTGCCGGACTTAACTCTGTGACTGTGACCTCTCCCACTTGCTGAGACCTGTGTGTTTAACCACCTAGTTAACAGCCTGCTTGGAGAGCCAATGGGCAGTTTCAAAGTTCACACCTTAAAAGACTCTTGATTTCTCTTCCGCTCAGCCTTCGTGCCTCCTGGGCAATGGCCCCACCTTCCAGGTTTTGCTCAAGCTCTGAACCTAGAAGTCGTCCTTGCTTCTTCCGTCCCCTCCCCAGCACACCTCCGCCCTACCGGTGCGTCCTCCGGGTCACACCTCCAGACACCTCAGACGCCGTGCGTCCCTCTCCATCTCGTCTCTCATCCTCCCCACCTGCGCTGTGTGAGCCACTGTGTTCCTCTGCTGAGCAAGAGCTTCTCTGGGTTTTGTTCTAAGAACGATGGGAGCCCCTGAAGGGTTTTTAAGTAGAAAGATGGTCACGTTTTCTTTTCTCATTCAGTCTGGCACTGGGTGAAGAGAGGTCAAGAAGAAAGGATCAGACTCCTTTCCAAGGGCTGCGGAGTCCTCCGTGACCCAGGACCTGCTGTCACTCACTTCTGCTGCCCAGTGCACTGGGCCTCCTCCCTGGCTCCCAGTCGCCAAGGTCGATCTCACCACAGGACCTTTGCACTTGCTGGCCACTCTCACTCCCATTCAAGGGCTCCCTCCTCATAGAGCTCCATCCCAGCCCCCGGTGTAAACTCAGCTCCTTGTCTGCTGGTCACTTGTCTGCCGCTACCAGTTTCAGCGTCATCACTTCTCTGCTGTTAAACGGTCTCGTTGTGAGTTTTCTGACGAGTTTACTGTCACTGATCTCCCCTCACTGAGATTCCCCCTATCCTCCCTTTTCACTGTCCGGCCGGGTAAGTGTCACATGACGGCAGACCTCAGGTGTCCCGGAAACCGGGGCAGCCCTGAGCTGCGTTTCCGCTTTCCACAGGACTGGGCGTGTCGTTCTCAGTAAGCATGTGCTGAGTTGCGTTGAATCTAGAAATACCTGTGTTGTCACTTAACGTGTTTGGGGATGCTAGAGAAAAATGAGAGAGGGGGTAGATGTTTCAGTTACTGGAACTCCCTGCTGATGTGATCACAGTCGGTTCTCAGATAGTGAGACTTCTGAACAGATTTGTGTGTGTGGACAGTCACATCGTGTGCTTTACATAGAGACGTAAGCCTGCAGTTCACCTACGGTGGTTGTCTACCATCTGACGCTGTTATTATTTCAGCTTCTTAAGACCTCCTATTTCAGAAGTCTGCCTGCTTCGGGAACGGTCGAGAATGTATTCGAGATGTCTTCGTTGATATGTTTTGCCTGACTTTGGGTATTTTTTTCATTGACAGGTAACTGAAGACAGAAAACAGGCCTAAAAAAATAAACCCTCGAAGGAAGAAGGGATTTGCCTACGTTTGGCTCTGAGTAAGTGGAATTGTAACATGGATTCTTTCTTATTCCATAATGAATATCCTGTCAACCGCTCCACGTTTTCTGGGCTTAAAAATTAACTGTTACTGTACGGCTGTACGTACCGGAAACAGGGATTTCCCAGGATTTCTTGTAATAGGAGATTTGGTAACCAAAAAATGCTTTCTATCTGCGTCGGCACTTCACAGCAAGCCTCCTGTATTTTATTTAGCTCCTGGAAGTCAGAAATTTTAGGAGAGAGAAAGGGAGATGGTTGTTAAAGCGCGTGTGCTTTCGAGGGAAGCATCGTCGCTGCTGTGTTTTCCCATGTGCATTTCAGGTACGTATTTTTCCAAAGATGGCTGATTTACAATAAACAGAGTTTTTTGACTCTTTCGCCTTTTACAGGCTCCCTTTGTCTTGCGTGTGCCTCTCAGAGTGTGTTTGGAAAATGACAGGCATCCAGACAGGCATCTACTGCTTGTGGACCAACCAGAATTTTCCATAAAAACCTCGTTTGGCACCATTGTGAGGCAACGTGGCCTGTGCTGTAGGCCCCTGGGGAGGCGTTTTCCTGCTGTCTGAGCCGCACGTGGACTGTTGTGAGGGGTAGAGAGAGCCCAGACTCACCGAGAACAGGGCCGTCTGGGTTCTGGGGTTGCCATCTTGGCTGCTGTATTTCACCCAGTTTACAGCGAGGCCCGATTCTCACCCACGTCAAGAGCATCCTTTTCAGACCACCTTTTATGAAAGTCTCCTATTTCTGGGATGACCATCCTTTGAATCTGTTGCTTCTGGAGCACTGTGGAGTATACCAGGATGTGTGAGATGTGTCTTGTGTTTTGGGGTAAGGGATTACAGGTGCTGGAAAGCTGTGGTGGGCATGGGGTGTGCCATGGGTGGTGCAGACATCTCCTGCTCTGGGAATTCCTAGGAAGGGTCTATTAGCCTGTGCTAGAGCAGCTGAGGAAGGCTGGACCTTTCTCTTCAAAGGGACACTTGGATTGGGTTCGGTGCTGCGTGGGATTTCAATACATACTGAGGAAATGCGTTCTAGACAGGGACTCTGTGGGCAAGGGTGAGGACTCAGGAATAAGAAAGCTTTTTCTTTTTTTAGGGAAAAGTGGATAAGCCAGCCTGGTGGAATGCAGGGGACTGGGGGAGGGGCAGAAAAGGTATAAGAAAGAGGCAAGGACTCTGAACTTGACCCTGTCTGCACAGTGCCTAAAGGAGACTGATTCGGATTCTCTTAGCATTAGAGCTGCCATGTTTGTGCACCAAAGGTGACCTTTAGAACCAGCCCCCCCGGGTGAAGAAGGATGAGTGTATCGTGGCAAAATACTTCTGTAACACCTTACTGTGTGCCAGACATTGCCATAGTTTGGTTAACAACTTTATTGAGTCATAATTCACACAGCTGACAATTCACCCATCTGGAGTGCACATACCAATTCAGTGGTTTTCAGTGTATTCACAGAGTTGTGTAACCGTCACAGTTGATTTTAAAACATTTCATCCCTCCCCAAAGAATCTCATACATGTTAGGAGTCACTCCCCATTCCCACCTCCCCCAGCCCCTGATCACCACCGGTCTACGGTCAGTGTCTGGGGATCTGCTCATTCTGGACGTTTCATGTAAATGAAGTAAATCACGTAACATGTGTGCTTTGTGACTGGTTTCTCTTTTACGTAGCATAATGTTTTCAAGTTTCTTTGTAGCATTCCTTTGCCGAGTAACATTCCATTGTATGAATACACCGCATTTTGTTTATCTGTTCATCAATCACACACTGTTATTTTTGAAGGCTTCTATTTTGAAGTAATGTTAGACTCAAAAAGAGGCTGCAGAAATAGTACAGTGAAGTCTAGAGCACCTTCCTCCACCTTCCCCGGCTGACAACATCTTACGTGAAGGTACTGCTTACCAAGAGTAGGAAATTTGACATCGGCACTGTTGGCACAAATGCAGACCTTATCTGGATTTTAGCAGTTCTTATGTGCGTGCACGCGTGTGTGCGTGCATGTGGACAGTGTATGAAATATGATCACGTGTAGATTCGAGCAACCCCCATTGTAATCTGATGCAGAACTCTTCCATCAGCACGGGGAAAGCTCCGTATGCCCCGTCTGTATGGTCACCCTCTCCAGCTCCTGGCGGCAACTGGCTTCTCCGCCTCTGTAATTTCATCCTTTCAAGAATGTTCCAGAAATGGACTCATGCAACGTGTGGCCTTTTGAGACTGCCTTTAGTGACTTAGCCTCCAGCACTTCAGATCCATCCCAGATGTTGTGTATTACTACCAGCGCCTGCCTAGTATTGCACAGTCTGGATACACCAGTGTGTATTTATCCACTCATTCGTTGAAGGGCGTTTGGGATCTCCCTAGTCTGAGGCTACGACAAACAGAGCTGCTGTGAACACGCAGGCACAGGTTTCGGTGTGAGCCAGATGCTGTTTTCAGGTCCCATTTATTCCTCATGCTGTCCGGCGAGGTCGGTGCCGTTGTTGCCTCTATTGTCCAGAGAAGGATGCTATGGCACAGAGCAGCCCTGGGTCTCCCCAGGTCATGTGGGCAGTGCTGGAGCTGCTGAGTTCAGAAGATGCAGCGATGGCATTGGGCTTCGCCACCTTCAGGACGCTGCTCAGGAGAGGGTCCTGGCCCGGCTAATGCGGAGAGCAAGCCACCCCGCGTCCCCCACCAAAGAGAAGAGCGCCAGCGTCAGGGCTGGGATCTCAGCCGCCGCTGGGGATGAATTCCTTTCGTGGACTGAAAGAGACCCACCTCGGAGGGAGCTAAGCCCACTGTCCTGCTGAGCTGCATCCCCCTTTGGAGACCTTCTGTGTGCGGTCGGGGTGGAGGGTCAGGCACCTGGGAACCTGGGGAAGCCCTGCAGGCGTTGTCAGCTCTTGGGGTGATGGAAGGCAAAGCCACCGTCCACGGGGCACGCACCCATGTTCGTGCTGCCGAGAGCCACCTGGCTGCGCTCCCAGAGCCGCTGCCTGTGCGCGTCTGCGGGAGCTGCCTTCGGAGGGGCTGCTTGCTGCCACCTGGATCAGTCATCCAGGCAGCGAGAGGCTGAGTAGTGTCCTCTGTTCTGCCCTTTGTCACTGTCGTTGTAGTGCAAGGACAGAGGGAGGAGAGGAGGAGAGCCCTACTGCTTCCGTCACCCGCGCCTCTGGCCCTTCTGGGAAGCTGCTTCGATCCTCTGAGCCTCGGTCTTCCTTTCTGTACAACGAGGAGGTTAATCCCTGCTTTGTAGTGTTTCGGTACAACGTGTGCAACATTGTCTTGAGCACGTGGAGTCAGTGCACATTCCTGTTCTTCCTCCTGCCCTTTCCCCACTTCCCCTGCCGTATTCACAGTCTGGAAGTGATGGAGAACCCCGGTGTACACAGTGTTTGCTTTGTGGCTGCGTTCTGTGTGTGCGTGTGTGTGTGCGTGTGTGCCCGTGCGCGCACATGCGTGTCGCTCATTCTAAGCACCTGCCTTCTGCTTTCTCATTTTTCTCTGCTGTTCTTTTTTTTTTTCTTTTTTTTGGTAGGGGGTTCCTAGTAACTGGAATGGGTGGCCAGTTCTCACCAATTCCTTTCTATTCATAAAATCCAAGAAGGGCTCGAATGAGCCCAGTAGCTGTCATTAAAAGGAGCCCTGACTCTGAGAGAAGTGATTCCCTGGAGCCCGGAGAGTTTCCTGTTAGAATTAATTAGAACTGGACACAGTAACAAGGACAAAACAGTGTCTTTTGTGGATCTCATCTGGGTGGACCGTTGTGTTAAACACCAAACCGGTTGCAGGGGTTTTCATACTAAGTTGGTGCAGGTGGCAGCCCGGGGAGGGGTGGGGTTTGTTCAGCAGGCCTGGGGTGCCATGGGCTAGAGTGGGGTGTTGCTCATTTGTCTTATCGAAAGCCACAAAGCGTCCCGGGTGGCCTCGGAACCATAGCCCGTTGATTTAAAGACGTGCATTCCGTGTGGTAGAACGGTTGCATTTTCTGTGGTCTCCAGCTGATGAAAAGTGCTCGATGAGGTGCTGTTTGATGGCGTGATTCAGCCCTTCCTTCCTCCCTTCCGATCCTCGGTTCAGATTTAGTCAGTGTACTTTTCTTTCAAACAACGTTTGTCTTCTTGAATGCCCGGAACACACAGGTAGAGCCCCACAGACACTCCCTCCCTCCAGGTTATCAGGAAAACTGCTTTCCCCGGAGAAGCTACTCCTTTCCTCTCGAACCCACACAGGCTGGGCGAGGGCTGTCGCGAGCAGCCATGTCCCAGCTGAGGGATTGAAAGTCTGGTGAGCTTCTGCACGATGGAATCTGATGCAAATAGACATTACGTTCTGATTAATTAAATTCAAGAATAAGCTCTTGAAATTGGCTGTTGGTTCTGGTTGTAAACTGGCCCGAAAATGATGGGACGTTTCTGACATCTGTTGCTACTTCTGGCTCTTGTACCAAATCAAAGTATGTTGTTTTTCTTAGTGTTTCCTTTTGGTTTTCCTTGTAAACATGGGTGGTTCCCAGAGATCTCTTTCTTGGTTTAGGACAGTGGCTCTCAAGTGGGGGCAGTTTTTTACCCCCAGGGGACACTTGGCAAAGTCAAGAGACATATTTGATGGTCACATTTGATTGATTTGTTTGGGGGTGTGTGTGATACTGGTGTCAAGGGATGCTGCCAAACATCCCACAATGGACAGGACAGTCTCCCACACCCCGTCACACACCAAAGGATTATCTGGCCCCAGATGTCAGTAGTATGAGCTTGGCTGCTTTGGGAGTTGGCCCAAAACTTGGCACGTATTGAATATCGCCCTCTGTCGTCTTTCACAGTAGTTTAGTGGCTGTCGGCATTTACTCTGAAGCACCATGGTCAGGAGCTTTTGATCCTCGTATGATGTCACGAATACGCAGTATGACTATACTTTTAGAAAAGAATATGCTTGGATTTCTGTTCCTAAATTCTGTTTTCCTTTGCAGGAGGAAATACATTTTTGAAAATGTGATGGTATGTGTAAATTCATAGGCATCAATTCACTTCAACTTCATTTAATTTATAGTTAGAATGTTTGAATGTTAGAAAGTTTGCATCATTTTTTTTTTATGGTCAGTAATAATTCTAGATCTTATTACTTAGAATAATTGAGGGGGATTTCTTGGTGGTCCAGTGCTTAGGACACGGCGCTTTCACTGCCCAGGGCCCAGGTTCGATCCCCGGTTGGGGAACAAAGATCCCACAAGGCATGCTGCACGGCCATCAGAAAAAAAAATTGTGGGATCCTCCAAGTTCCTACTTATTGATTGATTGATTGATTGGCTGTACCACGAGGCATGCGAGATCTTAGTTCCCCGACCAGGGATCCAACCTGCGCTCCCTGCAGTGGAAGCTTGGAGTCTTAACCTCTGGACCACCAGGGAAGTCCCCAAGTTCCTACTTTTATAAGATTCCTCTGTGCACAATTAGCAAATTTTTAAGGGAACCCCCGACATGAAAATAGTCCTCCACAAGACTGTAACTGAAAGTTCATGCCTTTACCTAATAGCTATTTAAGTCCCATTGACAAGGGATTATTTTTTATAGTGATAATATGCGTAACATACAATTTCCCATCCTAACCATTTTTCCCCATAGGTGACAGTTTTATTTCCCATCTTAACCATTTTTAAACGCACAGTTCGGTGTCGCTAAGTATGTTCGCACTGTTGTGCAACCACCCACGTGCAGAGCTTTTTTCATCTTCCCAAACTAACACCCTACACTCATTAAACAACTCTCTATTCCCCTCTCCCAGCCCGTGGCACCCACTGTTCTTCTTTATGTCTCTGAACTTGACTGTTCTAAGGACCTCACATAAGTGGAATCATATAAGATTTGTCCTTTCGTACCTGGTTAATTTCACCCAGTGAAATGTCCTCACAGTTCAGCGATGGTGTAGCATGTGTCAGAACCGTTTCCCGTTTTGTGTCTGAATAATGTTCCATTGTGTGTGTGTGCACCATAGTTTGTTTATCCCTTCCCCCATCGATGGATAGTTCAATGGTTTACAAAGAACTATTTTAAAGTCGGGTCCCTTTATGTCTGACTTGTGACCACTGTTTAGACATAGAAAGTGTTCCAGGCGGTGTGTGGGGAAATGATGAGGTACTCACACGGAACACTCCAGAATCTTCCTTGTACTCTTCCTCAAGTGCCCTTAACACATTTCTCTGCTGATTGATGTAGGAACTGCCTTCTTAGGAGAGCTTATATGTTCATCCCACCTGCCTCCTTCCCTTCCAAAGGAGAGAGCAATAGAAGAAGTATTTTGATGGGTAGCAGAAGTGTTCAGAATGGCACCCTGTGCCAGCCCACGTCCCACCGTGCTCTCTTTTTTTTTTTTTTTTTTTGTGGTACGCGGGCCTCTCACTGTTGCAGCCTCTCCCGTTGCGGAGCGTAGGCTCCGGACGTGCAGGCTTAGCGGCCATGGCTCACGGGCCCAGCCGCTCCACGGCATGTGGGATCTTCCCAGACCGGGGCACGAACCCGCATCCCCTGCATCGGCAGGTGGACTCTCAACCACTGTGCCACCAGGGAAGCCCTAAGTTTTTTTTTTAATGTATTTATTTAATTTATTTATTTTTGGCTGCATTGGGTCTTCGTTGCTGCACACAGGCTTTCTCTAGTTGTGGAGAGCAGGGGCAACTCTTTGTTGCAGTGCACGGGTTTCTCATTGTGGTGGCTTCTCTTGTTGCGGAGCACGGGCTCCACGCATGCAGGCTTCACTAGTTGTGGCTCTTGGGCTCAGTAGTTGTGGCTCATGGGCTCTAGAGTGCAGGCTCAGTAGCTGTGGCTCAGGGGCTCTAGAGCGCAGGCTCCGTAGTTGTGGCGCAGGGGCTTAGTTGCTCCGCCTGTGGGATGCATGTGGGACCAGGGTTTGAACCCGTGTCCCCTGCCTTGGCAGGTGGATTCTTAACCACTGCGCCACCAGGGAAGACCTCCATCCACTTTGAAGACATTTTTCTGTGTGACCACATAGTGTTTGGTTTACAAAACATGTTCCTCTAAAACACCAAGTGTAAGCTGCCAATGTGTTTTCAACTGAGTCCTGTCACAGTGTTTACTGACATAGAATATTGTCACTTTGCGTTCTGTAGCTGTTTGTCTTTGTCAGCGGATGTAGGTAGAATATTAATCTTGTATGAAATTCAGATAAGTAGGGAGCAGGTGGATTTATGGCTCTCAAAACCTGTAAAGTCTGCAGCTGTGGTGAGTTCTTGAACTGTGAATAAAGAAATTCTGGACTGTGGCTAGCAAGGGCTGGCGTGACCTGATTTGCCACAAAATACATCATCCTGTCAGGGATCTGTTTCTTGCGATGTGTCTTCTCTGGTTTGCTCCTGATGCTGTGATGCTGCAGCCGTGGGCTCCCTTTGAGAGAAGAGTGAGATGCCTCCTTCGTGTAGTAGCCCGGGCATGGGCAGAGCTGCTCTGCACCCCCGGGAGGCTTCGGGGTCCCAGCGGCTAAAGCAAGTTCTCGCGTCCATTTAGTCTCTGGAGGTTGAGGAGTGTCCGCACCACAGGCTCTGTGTCATCCAGATAGGGTGCACGCGAGGCTCGGCGAGCGGGCGCCCCTCCCGGTGTCACAGGACTCCATCGACAGGACTGCAGCGCCTGCAGGACGAACGGAGTGGGGTGTACCGGGCCGTGCAGGGATTTTGGGAATGGCAGCTGAATTACTGCATTTTGGAATCGCTTTTGGAATCCCAGAGTCATGGCTGGGACAGACTTCCTGCCCTGTGTGTCCACTGTCCCCCAGCAAGAAAGATTGTTCCTTGGAGAAAGCGCAGAAACGATTGTGAAAATGTTCCCTTCTGTTGATACTGCAGAAGTGATTATCAAAAGTGAGTGCCCCTGCCACACACACACACACACACACACACACACACACACACACACACACACACACACACACACACACACACACACACACACACACACTTCCCTAGAGTGGAAACATCCTCTGCTTGCTGACTGCCTCCACTGTCTCAGAGCAGGAATGAGTTGTGTTAGTGCATTTGTGATTCATCGCCCAGGCTGGATGGCTTGCAGGCACTTCAGCCAAAGCCACGTTTTCCAGCAGCTTTATTGAGGTATAATTCATGTCCATCAAATTCACCCCCTTAAAGTGTATGATTTGATCGTGTTTAGGGTATTCACAGAGCTGTGCAGCCGTCACCACAATCTAATTTTAGAGTATTTTCAGTACCCCCAAAAGAAACCCCATACCCCTTAGCAGTCACTCCCCATTTCTTCCTCGCTCTCCCCAGCCCCTGGCAACTGCAGATCTGCTTTCTGTCCCCGTGGATTTGCCTATTCTGGACTTTTCGTATAAATGGAATCATATGATACATGGCCTTTTGTGACTTGTTGCTTTCACTTTGCATAATGTGTTCAAGATTTCTTGCGTGCTGCAGCATGCGTCAGGGCTTCGTTCCTTTTTACGGCCAAACAATACGATTTCACTGTGGGGCTAGACGCTGTCTTGTCCATCCATCCATCAGTTGATGGACATGGGTTGTTTCCACAGTTTGACCACGGGAACCATGCTACTGTGAACATTCCAGTGCAGGGTTTTGTATGGTTGTGTGCAAAAGTAAGATCAAAATGACCCAGTGAACCATTCGCTCTCAAAATATTGGATTGGCCAGAAAGATGTTAGATGTTCCATAAGAGGTTACGGAAAAACCCTGAGCAAACCTTTTGGCCAACCCGATAATAAAGGGAGGTTTGTAAGATGAAAATGTACAGTTTTCCAAGTTAAGGATTTTTAAGGTAAGTATCCTTGTAAATGTGTGTTTGTCTTTTAGCACCTGCCCCATCCCCCAAAGTATAGCACAACAGGGCTCTTTGAAGTTTAGAAGGCGTTGTGTCCTTCCCTGGGTTGGGGTAAACCGGGGCCCATGATGAGCGCGTCGCATCCAGGAGTCACTCGGACGCCGTGTGCTGGGTAAACCGGGGCCCACGGTGAGCGCGCCGTACCCAGGAGTCACTCGGACACCGTGTGCTGGGTAAACCGGGGCCCACGATGAGCGCGCTGTACCCGGGAATCACTCGGACGCCGTGTGCTGCACATTTGGGCAGATACCAGGCCTGCTGAAGGCGGTGCAGTATTGAAACAGGTCTGTAGATGGACCTGGACGACTCCAGCAGCACAAAACTGGGAGCAGGCTCCTCAGGAAAGGTTGGGTAACATGATGAGATGCTGCAGTTCGTCTAAGTGGGTCCACATAGCTTGTTTGGATGAGGTAGGTTCAACCACTTTCCTTTAACCCAGACTATATTTTTAGGCCAATCTAAATAGTTTCCAGGTGCATACATTCTTCACTTATTGCATGTAAAGTTGGAATAAATGCCTTCTCTCTCGACTTCCTGTTTTTAAAAATACAGTTCTTAAAATTACCAGCTTGTCCAAGGGTCCAGTAGTCATTTTGTAGAAATTCCCATTCTTTAAATCTTTAAGCACCACCACATTTTTTAAAATGTCATTCTTATTTTTCCAAGCCTAGATCGTCCATCGTGCCTGGTGGTAATTTGCCTCCCGGTCATTCTCTTCCTGAGGTCTTCGAGAAGCATGAGCCGTGTTAGAACTGTAACGAACGCCGTCGGATGGCCTAGGGCAGCCGCCCCCAATAGAACTTCCGATGAAGATGGGGTCGTTCCACACCCGTGCCATCCGGTGGAGCGGCCACTGGCCCCGTGTGGGTCTTGAGCATTTGAAATGTGGCCAGTGTCCTGAGAAACTGGATTTTAGATTTATTTCATTTTAATTCATTTAAGATTAAAGAGCCACATGTGGCCAGGGGTTACCCTTCGTGGACAGAACAGGTAGATCGGGAGCCTTATTTGAAGGCTGAGTTCACTGAGGCCCACAGTGGTGGCAGGAGACAAGATCCGTCTTTAGAAGAGCCAGACTGACCTGGACCTTTATCTGGGGCGGGGGGGGGGGATACCTGACCCCTTGAGAACAGTGGTTCTCTAAGGAGGTGACTTTGCGTTTGCTGCCCCTCCCCCTCCCCAGATATCTGGCAGTGTCGGGAGGCACTTTGGGGTTGTCACAGCTGCGGGCAGGGGAGTTCCTGGCGTCTAGTGGGTGGAGGCCAGGGATGCTGCTCTGCACCCTGTGGGGCACAGGACGGCCCCCCACACAGAATGATTTGGTCCCAGATGTTACCAGTGCCTTGGGGGTGAAGCCCTGCTGCAGATTCACGAGGCTGGCCAGGTCCTTCCACGTGGTGCGGACGGCTGCGGCCCCATCTTGTAAACGGCGAGGTGGAGCTTGCTCACGGGGACTAAGCTGGGCAGGTGTGCAGCCCGGTGAGACCAAGGCGGGAGGGATGAGTGGGGCGTGCGCCTCCCGTGTGCTGGCCCGCTAAGTGTATGGCTAGGAAGCTGGCGTTTGTCAGGGGTCAGTGTGCAAGTGTCCTTTTAAGTGGCAGAAGCCACAAAGTCCTCCCTGCTGTGCGCTGCATTCTCTCAAGTTGAATTACGGGAACCCTGCCCCTCCCTGGTCACCAGCGTGACAGGAGACGGCCACAGGGCCTGGATGTGTCCTCGTCACTTCGGGTTTGGTGACTTACCCCTCCAAGATACTCAGAAAGCATTTGGGAAGGTCCTTTTTTGCCAACCAGTCTTGGCAATATCGAGCCTGTATCCGCTGGGTAACCGCAGAGGAGCATCCACCTCTCGTTAAGGGCCGTGAGGGAATTCTTAACAATGTTTCCTGGGGGGCTTCCCTGGTGGTGCAGTGGTTGGGAGTCCGCCTGCCGATGCAGGGCACACGGGTCCGTGCCCCGGTCCGGGAGGATCCCACATGCCGCGGAGCGGCTGGGCCCGTGAGCCATGGCCGCTGAGCCTGCGCGTCCGGAGCCTGTGCTCCGCAACGGGAGAGGCCACAGCGGTGAGAGGCCCACGTACCGCCAAAAAAAAAAAAAAAATGTTTCCTGGGTATAGTAAACGGCCCCGGCACGCACCCCAGCTGGAGGCAGTCCCCCCACCTCCCAGCACCCCCAGCCCTCCCCCCCAAAGCAAACTGCTGTCGTGGGAGCTGGCCCTGGTCCCAAGAAGGACGGGGCGTCGTGAGTGACGCGTACACGTTTGAGGGTCTAGGCTGAGCCCTGCATCACGCCGAGCTGGAGGAAGCGGAAAGGAGCCCTGGGCGATGCAGGGCCGAAAAGGGCTCTGTCGGCGGTGCGGAGTGGAACGAGATGCTGCAGTCAGACAAGCGACGTCCTGTGCTCGAGCACAAACGGGTCGCCGCGGCAGGATGCAGGGGCAGCCTTGGCAGCGAGGCCGTTCCTGGCATCGTGGAACTGAATTGGCCGTTTCTTTTAAGGATACTGCAAAGTGTTGCGATCTCTGTCATCCTAAGGAAGCTCGGACGGCTTGCCAAACAGATAACGTAATAAGAGAAAGAAAGGAAGCCATGATGCTTCTATTCTGTGGAAGTCATTTTTATCCTGTTTGCAGAAACCATAGATTTAAGCGGGACAGATCTGTCAGCAATTTAATAAGACAGTTATCCTAGAAGTTAAGTTGAAATCATTCACAAAAATAAGCTCTCTGGCAAACTTGAAACCCCAGGGGGATTTTGGATTCTATTTAATGTAAAATTCCTTAAAGCAAAGACTAGCAGGCATTTCGTTACAGTTCCAGGCAGTTTATTTATTTATTTATTTTCCCCTAAGTATTTGTGAATGTATGAATTACTCTGTGTGCCAAGCATGGAAAATAAAACCACAGAGAGGGGGAGGGCGGTGTCAGATAAATTCCTTTTCAGCAGAGAATTGAGGCGTCTTGTTATAACAGAATCCATCTCTGCAGCAACGTGATGCAAGAAGCTGTAAGAGCTGAACTTTGCGGACTGTATCTCCACGGTCGATGCATTGGGAAGCCCGCCCAGGCATTCGTCGCAAGCTCCAGTCTTAAATTTGGTGTGAAAGGGGCTTTAGGACACCTGCCTGTGGAGTAGCGAAGGCACAGCTTCTAGGATTCTGATTTTACGTCTTCTAGGGACTGGGCCTTGACGTATCTTGCGTCGATGCTTACCGACAGAACTGGAAATCGGAACCAGAATAATTAGAATGACTTTTCAGATCCCGTATGTGAGCCGAGAAGGGACTCGAAAGCACGCCCTGTTTATTCTTGCAAGGCTGAGGGAGGAAAGGACGGGGCCGTGAGTCGCTAAGAGCTGGTTGTCATTTTCCTTTACACAGCTTGGGATGCCTCTGCATTTGGGGGTTCCGGATCCGGCGGGTTAGGATCCCCGTGCGGCCAGGAAGAGAAGTGAGTGCATGGGACTGCTAGCTGGTTTACACTCTGACCTCCTCTCAACAGGTCAGCCTTTTAGTCCCTGCCCCCCGCTCCCCCCTCCAGAAGACAGCAGAGGAGGGAGCCCACAGCCATTTCACATGCTGGACGTGAGCACTGTTCTGCAACTGGGAGTGACAGAAGGTCAAGGAAGGGAACGGGAAGATGGAGATGACAGAGGGAATCTTTTAAGTGGGTTCATGAAAGTAAAGGGAGCCACACTGGTACCAGTGTTTTTTTTGTTTTTGTTTTCTGGCTGTGCCGTCTGGCATGCAGGATCTCAATTCCCTGACCAGGGATTGAAGCCATCCCCCTGCAGTCGAAGCACGGAGTCCTAACCCGTGGATCGCCAGGGAATTCCCTGGTACCAGCTCTGCTATTAGTTAAAATCATATTGATTTAACCCCTGTCATTATTAGTAGTGCTACAGTTCTTGTTGCTCTTGGAGAAATTATTGCACATCCATCTTGAGTCCCTAGAAATGACAGCCCTGCTGAGTGAAAATGGTAAAGACCCCTTTCGTGTGAGGCCTGACATTACACAGAAACAGTTTTTTTTCATCTTCCCAAAGGCCATCTGAGTGAGTTGGTTAAACTCTTGTGCTTGCACATCTGCAGGTTCTTTTCTCGTGCTCTCTGTGTTATGATTGGTTCTACCATTTCTCGTCCACCAGGATGCATCAAAAGGAGTCAGAGTTCACACTTTGCTCCAGAACGTTCCAAGGATTAGGCTCCAGTGAGGAGCCTTCAAAGGCTCTAGTTCTCACTGAGGGGGGATTTTACCCCCCGGGCGACTCTTGGCAACGTCTGAAGATGTTTTTGGTTGTCCCAGGTAGGGAGGTCCTCCTCTCATCTCTTGGGTGGAGACCAGGGATGCTGCGCATCACCCTGCAGTGTACAGGACGGTCTCAAGAACGGTGTCATCCATCCCCAAACGTCACTAGTGCCGAGGCTGAGAAGCCCTGTCCTAGGGTACTTTCCACTTGCTCGGTGCTGCAGGAAGGGCTCTCTATCTAAGGATTGTCTCCTTGGAGAGGGTCACGTCCCTGTACACTGGCCCACTGTGCATGTCCCCAAATTCTGAAAGGAAGCTGGAAATGTGAGGGTCAAGTCAAAGGAAACCTCCTGCCTGTTGAGCAAAGCAGGGACCCTTGTGAGCTGGTGGAGGTCTGCTGCCTGGCCCAGCCCAGCTAAGGCCTGACTGTGTTGCCTTTTTAATTTTTATTTATTTTTGGCTGCGTTGGGTCTTTGTCGCTGTGCGTGGGTTTTCTCTAGCTGCGGCGAGCGGAGGGCCACTCTTGGTTGCCATGCGCGGGCTTCTCATTGCGGTGGCTTCTCTTGTTGTGGAGCACAGGCTGTAGGCGCACGGGCTTCAGTAGTTGTGGTGCATAGGCTCGGTAGTTGCGGCTCACAGGCTTCAGTAGTTGCGGCACACGGGCTTCAGTAGTTGCGGCACATGGGTTCAGTAGTTGTGGCTCATGGGCTTCAGTAGTTGTGGCACACGGGCTTAGTTGCTCCGCGGCCTGCGGGATCTTCCCGGACCAGGGCTCGAACCCATGTCCCCTGCATTGGCAGGCGGATTCTTAACCACTGCGCCACCAGGGAGGTCCCCCTGACTGTGTTTCTCATCGCATTTTTCATGTAGGTTTCGCCAAGGTTTCTCCTGAAGGATGCTGACTCAGGGCTGCCCCTCCGGGTTCATTTCTTTCCAGAGCAGTTAGGGTGAAGCGTGAGCTCAGTGTTCCCCGAGGGGAGTTATGAGAATCAGGCCCGCGTTTGCTAATTGAAGGTATAGGGAAGCTTCAGCATCGTTACCAGAATGCTGCTCACCATTTCCCAAGGGTTGTTAGGGTTGGAGACCGGGTAGCAGATGCCTGTGGCTTCTACTGCACAAATGAGATGTGTTGTGAAGGCCCCCGGCCAGTACACTCACAGCCTTAATTATTGCTTCAGAACAGCAAGTGAATGTTGAAGCAGTGTTTTCGTACTCACTTGAAGTGCGATCTCTCATATGACGGTCATATTGTTGGACCTGCCCGCGTTGCAACCATTAGGTCTATAAGCTGAACACTTCTTTGTTGATGCTCCCCAGGGGAACCTAATCCCCACAGGGGTAGCCTTAGGAAAGGGTCAGGCGTTCAACGTGTTGATTCCATTTCTTAGTTCTGTTTGTGCGCTACGGCCTTAGTGCCTAGAAAAAAGAATTCCTTATTTTTATCCAGTGCACCTAAGTCCGTGATGCTTGTGATACTGTTTATCTGATCAAGCATATAGGGAGATGAGGTTTATGAATTTCAGCTTTATTTCAAGAAACTCAGTTGGAAGATTACTGGCCATTCATCACTGTGTGATGGCTGCTTTAATCATTGGGGTTCCCGTGGTTTTCTGCTGTTTCTGTTTCAAAGAGGGTAGTGAGTAAAATTGGATGTTAAAGTTGATTGCATTGGTTAAAGATTGGGACAGCGTTGCATATATAGTTTAGAAGCTAGTCGGCTAACGTCTGACATATACACTCTTAGCTTGTTAACATGGAAATTGTCAAACATACAAAAGTATATAGAATATTTTGGTATATTCCCCCTCACCCTGCTACACCCACTGTCAGGATTTCATGAGCTGCTGTCACCTGTCCCCTCACTGTTTTTTTTTCTTTCTATTAGAATAATTTAAAGCAAATCTCAGGCATCTTGTTATTGAGTATTTTCGGATGTATCTCTAATATAGAAGTATTTTTAAAAATGTATTTACCAAATACCATCATTATCCTGTATGACTTTCCTCTGGCTACTGTAAACAAATTACTACAAACCAGGGGGTCTTGAAACAGCAGAAGTGGATTTTCTCACAGATCAGGAGATCAGAAGTTCAAAATGAAAGTATTGGAAAGGTCGGTTCCTTTTGGAAGCTCTGAGGGAGAATCTACTCCATGCCTCTCTCCTGGCTTCTGGTGGCCCCGGGCGTTCCTTGGCTTGTGGCCGCATCACTCCAGTCTCTGCCGTCATCTTCACACAGCCTCCTTCAGGTGTCTATGTCTCCAGATCTCTCCTTTCGCTTCTGAAGACGCCAGTCATTGCATTTAAGGCCCACCCTAGTCCAGTATGACCTCATCTGAATTTGATTCTGTCTGCAAAAGACCTGATTTCTGTATAAGGTCACATTCACGAGTACTGGGAGTTACAACTTCAACATAAGTTTTTCAGGGGACACCATTCACCCCACCCAGTAGCTGTGAGCTTAAGTCTGAGCCAAACATGCTGACTTGATTAACTCACCAGCTACCAGAAATCTTTGCTGGAGCGTGTCCATTATACAGATGGTTGCCTTTAATTGAGAGGTGGTTTTACCTGTCATCCCATCCCCAGGAGGGAAGTGAGTGTTCTTGCTCAGGGTCACACTTCTGGCGAGCTGTGGGGCTGGGGAAGAACCCTGTCTGGCTCCAAATCCAAGGAAACCGGCTACTGTTTATAATGCAGGTTCATGAGTTGTGTTTGCTTGAAGCCTTAGAATGTAAAGTGTGTATTGGATGATCTCCGTGTGTCTGTAGGGCTGTACATCCAGTCCTTCTTAATTATTTAAGCAAGCTGTTGGTGCTCTGAAAGTACACTGTTTCTTCACCAGAGTTTCACATGTATTTTAAAACGACATAACTGTGTCTTTAGTGCATTTCTTTAAGTATGCTAAACTTGGCCATGCTTCTCGTTTGTACACCACCCACCATGCCCGCCTGAAGGGGTCTTTCCGTTGGGTTGGCCCCCGTCGGGATTGCAGACCGAGGCTTGCAGGTGAATTAATCACGCTCTTAGGGCTCAGTGATGGGTCTAGAGTGTTAGTTTGCTTGTCATTTCAGGTCATGCAGATGTTTTCTACAATAGTGCATCATAACTCATTTTTTAAAACGAATAGACTTTTTTTTTTAAAACAATGTATGGGGTACAGAAATCATTTTTTTTTTTTTTTTTTTGTGGGTCCGGGGGCCCTCCCCTTTTTTGCCCCTCCCGTGGGGGAGCACAGGCTCCGGACGCGCAGGCTCAGCGGCCATGGCTCACGGGCCCAGCCGCTCCGCGGCACATGGGATCTTCCTGGACCGGGGCACGAACCCGTGTCCCCTGCATCGGCAGGCGGACTCTCAACTGCTGCGCCACCAGGGAAGCCCCATTCTTCTTTTTAATGAAAGTGTTTATTGGCAATAAACTTAGCCTCAACTTACTTGTATTTACAGTGTCATTTTGAAATGGATACTCTAAGAGAACTTTTGTTTATACTCAGGATAATAATTACACAAAATTAAGTGATGATTCCAAACGTCCTTCGGGTAGATTCCTGGCAAGATGCCTCATGGACCGAGGCTTCCTCTTAGGATGTGTTTTTGGGGTTGACTTTCTTGCTGTTCTCAGCTGCCTGGATTCCTGCTCACACACAGATAATCCCTCGACATTTTAAGCATTGTACTTATTCTTGCTTAACTCTTCATCAATGGTTGAACTCGAGAGTTCTTTTTAAAAATTGCATTTTTAAAAATTTCCTCTTGGGAGTTTTCCTTTTGAAAAGGATACAAATGGTGCTAACCATTTAAAGTATACATTGTTAGCCATATGTTAATTTTTATATCCCTAATGTCTAAGAATCATGACGTAATACTAGTATGGGCTCAGAGTATGTCCCCTAAGATATTTACCAGTTACCAAGGAGAGGATGGATAACCTCACCAGGAATAAGGCATAGTGACATCGTGTGATGCCCTGAGGACACAGCATCACTTCTGTGGTATCCCTGCCTGGAATGCATAACCTGCATCTAATCGAGAGAAGTGGACAAACCCAAAAGGGGGTGGGGTGGGGGGCGGCATTCTACGAAATAACTTCTCGCGCTCGTCCAAAGAGTCTGGCTTTGAATGGCAAGGAAAGAAAGGGCGACTGAGCTTCCCTGGTGGCGCAGTGGTTGAGAGTCTGCCTGCCGATGCAGGGGACGCGGGTTTGTGACCCGGTCCGAGAAGATCCCACGTGTCGCGGAGCGGCTGGGCCGGTGAGCCATGGCCGCTGAGCCTGCGCGTCCGGAGCCTGTGCTCCGCAACGGGAGAGGCCACAACAGTGAGATGCCCGCGTACCACACACACACACACACACACACACACACACAAAAAGGGCGACTGTCACAGGTCAACGGGTTGTGGGGTCCTGGATGGAAATCGGAGACAGAAGAGGACCTGTGAGTTCGCTTAAAGTCTGTAGTTCAGTTAGGTGTGCTGTGCCCGTGTTGATTTCTTTGCTTTGACCATTGCTGTGTTTATCTAGGATGTTAACACAACAGGAAGCTAGGTGAAGGCTTCGTGGGGACTCTCTACTATTTCTGCAACTTTCTATAAGTCTAAACTTATTTTAAAATGAAGAGTTTTTTATTTTTTTCCCCAAGGAATTCTTTTACATATGATTTAATATGATTAACTAATGTTTTGGGTGGTGTTGCCATAACTTTTAGCAGTTTTATGTTTCTTTGTAAAGCAAGTGCCAAAATGTATTTTCACGCAAAACTATCAACTGAGACCTTGTTTAGTTTGAACAAAATGTCATGGAGGTAGGGCTGGTTTTACTTAGGAATTCTGAACATTTGCAAGTTTTTTTAAGGAAGTTCATTTTGTAGCGTTCCTCTCCTTGGAAGAAAACCCACCCATGCTCAAAACACAGCATCTTTTAAAGGCATTTGAATTTTTAAAGAATTTTCTCCCCTTACTTTTGCTTTGCTTATATGAGTAGGGCTGTTCAGGGGTATTCTGAATTTCGCTTTTAAATCAGTGCCGCATGTCATTCTGGTTGATCTGTAGTCTTATCCTCAGCCTCACTGGAAGGGGCCCCTCCTTCCCGTTCTTAGCAATGTTAAGAGAAACCAATGAGAAGATGGGGCTGTTTGAGTCTTGATTGGCCCATCCCACAGGGCAAAGGATGCCCCTGGGGGCATCCCTCAGAGACTCAGGGCCTACCCCCAATCCAAGTCATTATGGGGTGTGGGGGGCTTGTGGGGGGAGGAGTGACGGAAAAAGTGGGTCGGGGCCAGGAGGAACCCAGCAGGGAAGACCCGGTACAGATCCCAAAGGTGGAGCTGGTCCAACATTTCTTGGGCTCTGCCATCCCAGCTGGGACTCTTGTTAAGTCCATGTGCCCTTGAGCAAAAGCTCCGAGTTTTAAGCCTAAGTTTTGTGCTCTGTCAAAGAATATCTTTCCCCTCATATGAGGATTAAATGCAGTTGTCCACGGAAAGCACTTAGCACAACGCCTGGCCCTTCAGCAGTCACTAGGCCCATTTGATGTTATCTTTTGTCCTCATTTCATAGCAGAAGAGATCACTGAATTGCACAGCCTCCTGTCTGCCTCTCTTTGCTCAGATGCCATGCTCTGTGTCCCAGTTCACTGCTCTCCCTTGTCCCCGCTGATTTAAGCTGTCTCTTACCAGTTGACATACTTACAGACTAAATCGTTGTTATTCTGAAATGTATGTATTCGTTCAGGGATGACGTAGTGACTCGTGCTTTGTGCCGGTTACTATAATCAAGTGGTGGCAATGGGGTGGGTCGGGGAGTGCAGAGGACCAGCCAGTCGTCAGCCGTCTTACGGAATGCCTGATGGGGTGCAAAGCCCTGCCCCTTCTTCTGGGAAGGGAGGACCCCTGAGCACCCTCCTGTGGGGTGAGGACAGCTGTGTGGGGTGTCCCTGCCCTCCGGAGGTCAGGGAGGTGACATCTGAGCCAGCGCACCGCGGATGCAGAGGTTTTTGGAGTCCAGAGGAAGGCATCCTTGGCTCAAAGGGCAGCATGTACTCCTAGGGCATGTCTGGGAGATGGAGCCTTCGGTGCAGCTGGGACCGGGGAGAACGCCCAGGGGACAGGGGCTGGTCCAGAGCATTGCCTGGGAACCAGCCAGCTCGTTTATTTTTTATTATTTTTGTGGTACGCGGGCCTCTCACTGCCGTGGCCTCTCCCGTTGCGGAGCGCAGGCTCAGCGGCCATGGCTCACGGGCCCAGCCGCTCCGCGGCACGTGGGATCCTCCCGGACCGGGGCACGAACCCGTGTCCCCTGCATCGGCAGGCGGACTCTCAACCACTGCGCCACCAGGGAAGCCCCAGCTCGTTTATTAATGAGTGAAACAAAGCCACTTGGTCACCCGAAGAACAGCTTTGATTTTATTTTGGTAATCTGCATTATTTTGAATAGGAATGTAAAACTAAATTTTCCACGGGCAAACGCGTTTCTTAACCGTTCATTCCCTTAAGCTTCCATGAAATAGTTTCTTATGCGTTGACGCCATTTTTCCTCTTCCTGCTGACGCCTGTTCCTGTGTTCGTTCCGCGTCTGCTTTTTCCTTCGTGATCTTTGCCTTCTTGACGTTCACTGTCACCCCCTGCTCTGCATCCTGGTCCTTCCTTTGCTTCTTCCCAGTGTCCACCCTGTTTACTGCCCGGGGCGCTGACCTTTCTGCCAGGCGCTAACCATGCAGCGTTTTAAAGAAGTGAGATCGTGTCACAGCTCCTGGGGTGTAGCTGTGGCTTCTCGAACCTGGGCCTTCTCACCCACCTTGGTTGTGGAGAGTTAGGGAAACCTTAACCCTTGGGTCGTTATTTGTAGAGCAGGTCAAAGAGCCTCCCTAGTAGTTATGAAAACTTTCATGTCCAGTCACATATTCTTTTCTTCTTTTAAAATTTTATGGCCGCGCCCCGCGGCGTGTGAGATCCCAGTTCCCCAACCAGGGATCGAACCCGGGCCCCTTGCATTGGCAGTGCAGAGTCTTAACCACCGGACCGCCAGGGAAGTCCCTCTTTTTTTGTTTTTATTGTGGAAAATATACATAACAGTATCATTTTAACCATTCATAAACGTACAGTTCAGTGGCATTAAATGCATTCCTAATGTTGTGTGGCCGACCATCTCTACCTGCAGCTTTTTCATCATCCCTCCAGATAACTCTGAACCAGTGAGACAGCACCTCACTCTTCCCTGTCTCTCCCGGCCCGTAGCGCCTTGTAAGCTATGTTCCACTTCCTGTCTCTAAGAATTTGACTCTAGGTGCCGCATATATGTAGAATCATATAATACGTGTCCTCTCGTGTCTGGCTTATTGCCCCAGGCACAGTGTTTCCAAGATCCTTCCATGTTGTAGCCGATGTCAAAGTTCCGTCACTTTTTATGGCTGAGTACTGGTCCACTGTACGGTCGCCGCTCCTTTCAGAAGAGCGATCAGTGTACTGCCCACGTCGCGGTGCCAGAGGCCAGAGTGCTCGTGGGTCTTCCCACGTTACATGTTGTACCATGTGCTTCATGGGAGAGACGTTTCCTCTGAGTTTTCACGTGTGTTGCCTGTTTTCACACCTCGCTTCTGGAGACGTGGGCGTGGGATGTGGTACTTTGTCTCTTTGATACTGTCGTAATGGGATTGCCCCCATCTGACCTATTCAGACCAGACAGAGCCCTTCCTTCCTTCCTTCCTCCCTCCCTCCCTCCCTCCCTCCCTCCTCC
>NW_021703779.1:3879602-3901327 GCF_005190385.1 Monodon monoceros | reverse complement strand
CCCCCCGACGGGAGACTTTGTAGCTTCAGGATGTACTTGGCTCAGCTACATCCTCTTCTCTAGGTGTTTATTTTGCCTTCTCAAGGAATTGTTAAGACTTTTTAATTGCAAATAAAGGGGTTTAGTATTTGTTTCTGTATATCTCATCCAGTGCCTTTTAAAACTCACGTTTCCTGTTTTTTCTTTTACATGAGAATAGCCACAGCCGTGAAAAAAAATCAAAGCGTGATTCACCACCACCATTTGTAACTAATTTCTAAGTAGGACTTTTTACTGGTTCTTGGATCACTGCGATGCAATCTACATAATTCCTCTCTACTTGAGGGGAAAAAGAAATGTGTGTCTGGGGTGGGGGGTGGGTGGGCATCTTTTTGGCTTCTGGGGGTCTGGCGCTGCCCCATCCCAGTGTTGACATATCACTAGAAGATTAGGGCACATCCGACATGGAGGTGGTGAAGAATTCAGCCGGGATATGTTCTGTGTTCTGTATTGTAGAGAAATCGGCTGGTTTTCACGCCTTCAGTGGTGAATCAATAGGACACGTGGTAGTAGATGAAGTCTTGGCTTCTGCCCTAATGAGAGCAAATTATTCTTCTTGTCTTCACGCGTCCCTAAGTCCTGCTTAGGAACTTGAAGCAGACCACACCTCTGTGAAGTCCATAGGTGTCTCCATGGTGAAGGGGGTGTACATGCACGGGTTAGCCTAGTTTCCTGCCCCGAATGCGGGGAAACCCCTCGAACACCACGGAGTACATTCAGGTACGCTCTGCTCGTACCGTACAATGTCTGGGGTGAGGGAACGATGGATGGATGGGGTGGTGGATGACAGTGCCCACCTGTTTGGAATGTCCCCAGGTTGAAGAACAGCAGGTGAAGTTCATTTAGCAGATGGCGGCCTCCCGGTGCCCCAGGTGTCACTCACCTCTACCTGCTGCCCAGATCTAGTGTGGGAAGGTATAAGGCCAGGTGGGTGCCACGGGAATGGCTCTGGTCTGGGGACGGGTTCTCTCCTACCCGCTCCCCTCCCCCCAGCGCCCTTTCACCTGTCCTGCACCTATTCCCCGTGCTGCACCCAGCTCCCTACCCTCCCTAACCCAAAGCCCTCCCTCTCCCTACTGCACCCCACCCTTCCCCAAGCCCACCCTCTACCCAAGGCCCGTCCTCTGCCATACACCATCTCCATCCCTTCCCCTCCCTCACCTCCTAACTGCCCTGCCCCTACCATTGCTTCCGCTCTCCTATGCCCACACCTGCCCTGGCCTCACCCCCAGAGCCTACTGCCTGCCCACCTGAGAGCCCCCCAGAGCCCATACCTTTAAAATGGGATGCAGAGAGACTCCATTGGTGCGGTTATTCAAGGAAATGCATTTCTTAGGATAGAGCATCACAAACCAGAGTCCTGGAAGCACCAGGGTGTATTAAAATTAAGTTTATAAAGCAAGGCACTCTCCCAGAGTGAATTTGTTCGAGATTCCTGACAAAACACCTTAAACAATTTTTCATATCCGTGCACATGTTACTGTAATAACCTCCCTGGTTCTAGGTACCTTTATTCTAAAAGGATCAGAGTGGTATGGGGGCACATTGTAAGCGCAGAGTAATATGTTCCAGTTCTCAGGGATTCCTAGGCGGTAATTTGATAGCGTCGGTATTAATAGTACTTGGAAAAATTTCTTGGGAAAATTTCTCCAGGAAAATGTTCCCTATTGATGTGCTCCGGCCCCGTCCTGGTTTACTCTCTTTCTGGGGTTTATTGTAAGAATTTAACCTTAGCCGTCTTCGTGGTGCCTTCCCTAGATGGAGGGAGAATTATTTGGGAGACTAACTTCTTAACAATCCACTGGAAATAGATTTTAGCCTCAAGGGATCCTTGTAGTGTCTTGTGAGATTAGAGCTTCAAACAAAACGGATTATTTTTAGAGCCACATACTAGAATCACTGTGTAGTACCTTGATGGGTTTATTTTACTTTCTATCTCGAATTATTAGCATATACCTGAATCCTTGGAGGCTTCTCCCCCATCCCCCAAACTCTCCAGATGCCGCAGTTTGCACTTCCTCTGTCTGAGGCAGAACCCTTTAAGCGGTACCCTGAGGTTTCAGAACTTGGATTTCATTCTCACCTCATTGTCAGCTACTGGGATGGAGGTGTCACATTTTCAAAGGTCTGCAAAGCAGAGTTACAGTCAAATCAAATAAGTTTCGTGATGTTAAGATATAGACACGTTGAAGTAGAACAGAGCAGACTGGGCAGGTGCATGCCCTACCTTTGCGAAGTCTCTCACCTCTGAGATGTTTTCCTTTCTCACCTTTGTATTTGCAGGGCTGTGCTTTTCTTTTCATGAGCTTACAGAAGTTACGCTTTGGAGGGAGAGTTGCTTTGGCAGCCTAGTGAATGGGGAGGGGGGCTTCGGAGCCTTGCAGGGAGGTGGCAAAGCCATGTCCTAACTCTGTGGTGGGTTGTCCCCTCCGCCCTGTGAGATAGTTGGTGGTTCTTATCCTTGCCTGACGCTGTCAAAAATGGGGCTCACCCACGGCCACAGGCGGCTGGGAAATGGTCCAGTGACTGTAGTCGTGAAGGTTTTCTCGTCAGCAATAAAGTTAGATGGGTGTATCACGTTTTATTTCAGTTTGCTGGCAGCGAAGTGGCTTAACGACCTTGCTGATAAGAGGGAACTCATTATTTCGCGTTTGAAATGTAAATACCTTTTTGCCCAAGTGTTAATCTTGCTTCAGTTTGTCCATGTAGAGGATTCATATAATAAATAATTCCCTTAACAGAGTCACTGACTGCATGGCTCCTGGGAGCCACGTGTTAGGTGCCCTTCTTTTCAATGTCTTGCTGGCTTTTAGGAAAAGGTAGACAAACATGAAAGGGAATCCTTAACCATGGCTCAGATCCCTAGGACATTTTAGGAATTGAAAACCCTCAGTGGAAACAAGCACAACTTAAAAGTTGAGGTGCTTTTTCTTTTAAGTGTGCCAGCGCCCCAAATGGGTTTGGTCGCCAGCCGGAGTTCAAACCAGCGCCAAGATTTTCACAGCTGACATCTGGCAACAGTATCCCTCAAGTCTGACTTGTACTGTGGTACGTTTGAAACAGTCTACCATGAAATCATGCAAAAAGTGTTGGGGGTGTCCTTCCTGAAGTTTTAGGTAGTTCTGTTTTAATATAATTGTTTACATAAAGTCATTCTCCTAAACTTCAGGATAGCTAAAAATCAAGTACACAGAAACACTGTGCATGTGGGGATTTTTCCAGTCTGCGCTTGGTGACATTTAACCATTCACCTGGGCTCAACGAAATAAATTATTTCGTAAATAAAATCACAAGGAGACTTTTTAGTCCAGTGAGGGACCAGACGGTTGCAGTAGCGACTGGGAGAACGTTGCAGGCAAACGTGCAGCTTCATTGGTGGAGAATAGACGTGCAGTGTTTAAAAAGTACTTGAAAGTGTCAAGCTAAAGATGGCTCCGATGTGGCTCCTCTCACGTTGCCGACGGCTAGTAGGGAAGATAAGAAATGTTTACCGTGATTTGTCATGCAAGCCAGCCCTCTAAATGCGAGTATCCATAGGAGGCATGGGTCAGCGAAGTTGCCGTTCACCCTAGAATGGCAGTCCCAAGCCAGGGCGGTTTTGCCTCCTAGGGGCCTATTGGCAGGTATGGAGATACTCCAGGGTACTGGAGATACTGTTGATTGTCACAGCTGGGGGCAGGGGTGCTCCTGGCATCTGGTGGATGGAGGCCAGGGATGCTGCTCAGCATGTAACAGTGCCCAGGCCAGCCTCCACCATGGGGAGTCAACCCCCCGGTAGATGCCAGGAGAACCCGCGCCTTCCATTCGGGACAGCCCAGAATGTCTGCAGACGTGGCCCAGCATCCTCTGCGGGCATTACCGCCACCACCCTATCAGCTCTGAGGCTCTGAAGCCGCCCATTGACTGCCCTTCCCTCTCTTTGTGGCCTCTTGAGTTCAGGGGAGCTAAGCGGCCTCTGGGAAACTGGCTTAATATCTTGTAGGGGCAGAAAGAGAACACCAGGTCCCCATTCCTCATCGTCTAGAGCGCCACCATCCGGCACGGCCCACGACTTGGAAATGCACACGTTAGCGTCTCGTGGTACCCTCTCTGGGTTGCATAAATTTTACAATGTTTTGGATGTCGCTTGAAGGTCATTCATGGAGGCTGGTGTATGTGTGAAGTGCGTGTGCATGAGACGTGTGCAGGCGGCTGGAAAGTCATCCCAGAGCTTTCCCTCTGTGAATCCAAGTGTGGACTAGGTGGTCACCAAGGTGTATGTAACAGTCCATAACGTGCCCCGAGTGGTCCTGTAGCCGTGCTTTTTCCTCACTTTTAAAGCTGCACGAGGTGCAGGTGTCCACCCCAAGTAGAGAGAGCTGTGTAATCGTTAAGTTCTCTCCTTGCAGTTGCCCCCAACCTTTTTTTTTGTTTTGTTTTTGTTTTTGTTTTTTTTGCGGTACAGGGGCCTCTCACTGTTGTGGCCTTTCCCATTGCGGAGCGCAGGCTCCGGACGCGCAGGCTCAGCGGCCATGGCTCACGGGCCCAGCCGCTCCGTGGCATGTGGGATCTTCCCGGACCGGGGCACGAACCCACGTCCCCTGCATCGGCAGGCGGACTCTCAACCACTGCGCCACCAGGGAAGCCCTATATACATCTTTTGATATCGATTCGAAAACAGTCATAAGGAGAAAGTCATAAGGGAAACTAATGGTGAAGGAAGAAGCTAAGACCTCAGTGGATAGAAGAATCGGGAAAGTAAGTTAGAAATACAGCCTCAATGCCAATAAAAATGGAGAAGGGTGTTTAAAAAGCTTTAGGCTTGAGGCATATCCACTGCTTTATTTTAGAATGTGAGCTTAGCTGTCAGTTTCAGAGGACTGCAGTGCCTCTGCCCCTGGATCCCGTAGAACTCTTTGCTTTTCGTTTTCTTTATGAAATTCTGGGAGCATTTTTCCTCGCAAAGATTTCATCGGGAACAACAGTGAAATCTCTCATGGTTCTCCGGCCCGCACACATATTCAGCCACCCACTGGCCAGAGTATATCTAAATGCCCGAAGTCAGAGACACTGACGGAATCCTTTTTTTTTCTTTAAAGAAAGAAATGCATGATATGCCCAAAATTTATGGAAAGTGTTTAGATCAAGCATCCCTCGAGTCAAGTGTGTGTCCTTTAGGAGTTGTGCAGTGGGATGGCCCTTGGCCCGGCCTGCCCCCCACTGTTACAGGCTCAGATGTCTTACCCAAGCACAAGCCCAAGTGAGGAGTTCTAAGGCCCCCCTAGTCCTGTCTTTAAGCACTGTTCTCTTTTCCTGCATCTGTTTTTAACTATTGCCACTACTAGGGCTTTACATATTATATAGTCAACATCACTGTTATGGATTGAACTGTCTCCCCCATCCCCCAAAAGAAGATATGTTGCAGTTCCAACCCCTGGCACCTTGGAATGTGACCTCATTTGGAGGTAGAGTCTTATAGAGGTCACCAAGCCAGGGAGGTCATTCGGGTGGGCCCTGACCCCGTATGACTGCTGTCCCGTAAAAAGAGGAGATCTGGGCACAGATGCATGGGAACATGAAGATGCCCATCTGTAAGCCAAGGAGAAGGGCCTGGAACAGACTTTCCCTCCCAGCCCTCAGATGGTGCCAACCCTGCCGACTGCTTGATCTCGGACTTCCAGACTCCAGAACTGTGGGAATGCGTTTCTGTTTAGCCGACAGCTTGCGGTCCTTTGTTATGGTAGCCCTATGAAACAAAAAAACTGTTTGCCCTACGAAACTAGTACATTGGCGCTGGTCTTTCCATATATTTCAGTCCATGAAGTGAGCCTGGGACTTTTTTGAGGAAAAGGAACATTGTAATGAAGTTATCTTGACTCCTTCTGCAAAGGCCATATTTCCAAACAAGGTACATTCTGAGGTCCTGGGGGTTAGCACTTCAGTATATCTTTTGCGAGAAACGTCAAGTCAACCCAAAGCATCCTGAATGAGGAGGTTCTGTTGTCTCCTCCTACGCACTGCCACTTGGTTCGATGGAACTCCCCAGCTGGAGTTGGCGGGAGGGTCTTTCTCAGCGGGGTTGGGTCATTGCAGCGAGAAGGAGAGGGACACAGCGGATGAGTTCTCGTCAGAGGCGGTGTGCCGTGAACCTGCGAGTTTGGATGGAGAATGGAGAGTTAACTTGATTGTTTTCAGAAGTGTTCTCTTGGAAGCTTCTAAACTTCTCATCTCCATCCTCCCCCGTTTCCTTTGATGGCTCTGGCCACATTACTACTTCCAGTGCAACTGATTCAATGACTTGTTTGTAATTCAAAATTCGTTTTGGGGTATAGGTCTCCCCAGAGCTAAAAAAAAAAAAGGACACCCATGAATGTGTTACAGATTTTGCCCATAGAGAAGAGTGTATAACCCACAAGCAGTATCTTGATTGGAAAATAAAATACATCATATGTTGGGATACAAGGGCAAGAGGGGTTTTTTTGTTCTCTTAATCTTCATCATTTTAGATGTAGCCATAACACCAATTCATAGTGGATGACCAAGCTTAGACTCTTCCATGAATAAATTGGCGGGGGGAAGGGGTGTAGAAGGATTCACACTGGGAGGAATAATAAGTGTCTGATCACGTGATGGCTGATGTCTGAGCACTCATGGGCATTAGAGGTGGAAGAGAAGCAGAGACACTGGCGAGTACCCAGGGTTTTATTGGGTCAGAGCTGGGTGTGAGTCTCCAAGAGCACTGCAGTTTGTACCATCAGGCAGGCTACTCATAGGGAACTCTTAATTAGATTTGGAATTGAGGCTCTCACCCCCAGTTGGGGCTCCCTGGTGGGAAAGGGAAGAGTAAAACTCTCTCGGGTTCACAGGAAAACAGTAGGTGTTATGAAGAACTTAAATGTGCTTCCTCCCACCAGCCTCTGGTTTCTAGGAGCTGATTTGGTCTTGGTGAGGATGAGGAATTAGAAGATGGTGGCCAGTTTTCCTGCACCGCCTTGGAGCACAATGCAGGGTGGTTAGTGCCACTTCGGAAGTAGCTACAGGGCCGAGGTTCCTTTAATTAAAGACCTTGAACGTTGGACTTCGGGGGTATTAGTGAAACTTCCAGTTTGCGGGTGAGGAGATCTTTATAAAAGGAAGAGGTGCTCACCTCTTGGACTGTGAGTCGTATGTGAACCCCACGGAAGCGCTGGAGAGAGAGTGGAAGAACCAGGGAGAACGCCTGTTCAGTCTGTGATTCTCTGCTGTATGGCTGTACTGAACCTGCACCCGTGATGGGAAATCAGTCTTTGGCGCTGCTCTGTCTCTCTCTATTGGATCAGTAAAGCTCCCCAGGTCTTCCTTTGCTTTTAACTGCTTATGATGGAAACCCAGCAGGATGTCACAGCTTGGAAAAAGTACCAGAGAGCATCGTTCCTTTGTAACAGAGAAGAATACTCACCTCTCCACTTAGGTAACGTTGATGAGCATTTCTGACCCCAGTCGGAAATACTTCTTGACAGGTATTTGAGTCATGAAATCGAAAAGGCCCAGAAGCCTGCCTGTGTTGTTCCTAGATCCGTGGAAAGCCATGCTTTTTCCTGTAGTGTTTTCATAATATTGTATCTGAATTTAGTTCAGTGCAGCCAGTACTTGCTGAGTATCTCATGCGGATCAGGCGCTGTGCTGGGCACGGGAGGTATACGGATAAATAAAACTTCAGTTTTATCATCTGATTGGGTAGGACAGGCCTGAACATGGCCAGACCCCTCGGTAATATGGGAGCAGAGAGACGGCCCTTCTTTCTTGCAAGAGGGAACAAACCGGTCAGGGCATGTGGACTGTGTTACAGTTGCTCAGGGGGCCACTGGAGAGTTTGTTGAATGGAGAATGATGTAATTCATGATGTAACATGTTCTAGGGTGTTACCTTTGGCAGCGGTGGGGTCTGAGTCTCTCAGGGGGTGAGCACATCAGTGACAAACGGGCAGAAACCTGGCGGGGGGGGCGGAGTTCAGGGCCTGGAGGATGGCACCCCTGCCCCTACTGTCGGCCTCTACCAGCTAATCTCTGCTCTCACAGTTAGAGCACCATGAACATCTGGGGCAGGTAGCGCTGGGATTCTCGGCGGCCACGTGCAGGCTCCGTGGAGTTTGCAGGAAGGGGGTGCGGGTGAGGGCTGGCTCTCCTACAGGAATGTGCTCCTCGGCTGGGTTTGTATAGGGTGTTTTATCATGTGAATTGCAAAGGTTGGTGACAGCTCTCCAGCTTTGGGCAGCCTCCGTAAGGACAGAACTTGTTTCTGGAAGCGAGTAGCAGACACAGACCCGTTCACTCCCCCTCGAAGTGTGACGTGGGCATGAAGGTCGTGTAAGGAAATACGGCAGCGTGATGTCTTCCATCCGGGACCCTCCATTTCACGTTTCTGGGATCCCGGCTCCCCGTTCACTCTGCTTTGGGCCCCTCTCCCACCTCTCTGACTGGGGTGGTGAGGGGCTGCGGGGTCTCGGGTGGGCAGGAAGGGAGCCCAGGGGACCGTGTGCAGGAATTGCAGCCCTGGCCCACTGCTGTGTGCTCAAGTGAGACAGAAACGCTGGCTGTGTCCGCGGCAAGTCAGGTGTGTGATCACCCCGTGGTTGCGTTTTCCTTCTTTTCATCGTCACACGCAAATGCTGTCTTTCTGAGAGGGATGGTTGTGAGCACGGCAGTATTCTGTGCTGTGTGCAGTTCTCATCTGTAGAACGATCTGGAATGTCTCGTAATACTGTTGAAGTTCAGTGAGGTGACTTCAAGGCTGTGAAGGATACAATTAATGATCATTACGGATACATGTGTCTTCATGTTCCTTTTCTTGTGCTGTAGACTGGGAGCCTTAGCATTTCAGCTTGTCTCGCCACCAGTTTTCTGGTTTCCTGACCAAGGTGAATTGTATCCTTTGTAAGCCCTTCCTGTTGGTTCTGAGAATTCCTGGCTCAGAGAGCTTTGTCGTGAAGTCGAGTCAACAGCAGTGACTGGTCCCGGATTTAGAGTTCATCTGCTTTAAAATATGTAGCTTTTGGGCTGCCCTGGCGGTGCAGTGCTTAAGAATCCGCCTGCCCATGCAGGGGACATGGGTTCAAGCCCTGGTCCAGGAAGATCCCACATGCCGCAGAACAACTAAGCCCGTGCGCCACAACTACTGAGCCTGTGCTCCACAACAAGAGAAGCCACCACAATGAGAAGCCCACGCACCACAACGAAGACCCAATGCAGTCAAATATAAATAAATAAAATAAATAAATTTATTAAAAAAATATATATATATAGCTTTGAAGTTGAATGTTAACATATATTTTTTACATGGTAGCTGATTAATTAGATAAAGTCAAGAGGTGGTTTCTTTCACGCCAAATGGATGACAAGTATTGGGTAGAGTTGACTAAGATTTCTTCATCTTTTTTCTCATATACATATACTCATTGAATTTCCATTCTTATAAGGTGTATACTATTTAATAAATGATAATAGACCGTGTTTTTTTGCTTTTATAAATGTCACGAAATCCTCAGTGGTGTTGTCCCTTGTATCTTCTAATAGTTGATCCTGGTTGGCTGGGTGTGGAATAACAGAATGCAGAAGTTCGAAGAGCAGACTTAGTTCTTTTCTTCATTTTTTAAAGAAATTTTTATTGGAGTATAGTTGATTGACAATGTTATGTTAGTTTCAGGGGTACGGCAGAGTGAATCAGTTACACATACACCTATATCCGTTCTTTTTCAGATTCTTTTCCCATGTAGGCCATGACAGAGTATTGAGTAGAGTTCCCTGTGCTGTGCAGCAGGTCCTTACTTAGTTACCTGTTTTATATATTAGTAGTGTGAATATGTCAGTCCCAACCTCCCAGTTTATCCCCCCCCACCATCCCCTGGTAACCATGAGTTTGTTTTCTACATCTGTGACTCTACCTCTGTTTTGTAAATAAGTTCACTTGTATCCTTTTTTTAAGATTCCACGTATAAGTGATCTCATATGATATTTGCCTTTCTCTGTCTGACTGACTTCACTCAGTATGACCATCTCTAGGTCCATCCATGTCGCTGCAGATGCATTATTTTGTTCTTTTTTTATGGCTGAGTAAGCAGGCTTAGTTCTTGATCACATATAGAACTGTTGGTCGTTAATCCATGTGGAGTCGGCATTCTTGTCAGTCCTGGCAAACGAGAAGCATGAATCGTTGACTGATATGCCGGAGAACTCCTGGAGTAAGTGAAGATCCCTTCGCTTTTCAGACATCCTAACAGGCGAGAAGACAAGAATAGGGTGAATAAATGCACACACAGATACGAGCTGGTTTCTGCCCTTCTCAATAGCGTATCTTTCTCCTTTTGAAGAGAAACCATTTCAGAATTTTGAATGAATTCTTCAAGAGGACTCATTACTGGGAGGAATGGAGAACGAGCTCATTAGGGTAATGTTTTCTCATCCGTTCTGTGGTTTGATGTCGTAGACCCTTGGGTCCCGGCTAGGTTCTAGTTCCAGGGCCTCTTTTACTGATCTGAAACCCACACACCACCTTGGGTTTTAGAATAATTATTTAGTGATGTTTAACAGTAAAAGTTGTGCTGTTTTAAAAGATCTGAAAATGCATACGGGGACATGCGTGTAGATAGCAGTCATATCAACAAACATGCTCTTTTTTTTAAAACATGCTTTTTTATGTATACATTTGTAGGCAGCATTTTGTAAACCCGAAAATGTCAACTCGGTAACTTGGGATCTTGTACGTTGTCCCTCTCCACTCCCACCCGAACCCCAGGTTCCTCCCAGGACATGCAGGTGACAGTGTTGAGCAGAGAAACCACCTGGGTGAGGATGGGCTGAAGTCCCAACGCAGGACCAGAGCCCATCAGAGGGACCATTTTCCTCATGCAGGGATTCTCTGAAAGGCTGCGAGGGAAGCCTTTTTTTTTTTTTTTTTTTTTTTTAAAAGAGATGCATGTCTTTTATTATGAAAATTGCTGTTACATTATGGCCAGCATCCGAAACGGTATTTTAATAAGCACTTGTCTTGATCATCAAGTAGAGCAGAAACCATGATTCTTAGCGGTTGTATCGGCTTCCTAGGGCCGCCTTACCAAAAGCACCACACACTGACCTACAACACCAGAGAGTGGTTCTCTCACAGTCCTGGAGGTCAGAAGTCCCAGATCAAGGTGCCACCGGGGCGGCCCTCCCTGAAGGGCCTTCCTTGCTTGTGTCCTATCTTCCGTGGTTTCTGACAACCCCTGACATTCCTGGACTTGTAGACATGTCACTCCCATCTCTGCCTTCTGTGTGTCTCTGTGTTCATGTGACCATCTTCTTAGAAGCACACCCAGTCGTTATTGGACTAAGGGTCCACCCTACCCCGCCGTGACCTCATTTGATGAATTCTCTGTGTGTGTGCGCGCATTTTCTTTCTCTCTCCGTTTTATTTTTACTGACATACGATTGACCTACAACACTATGTTATTTCCAGGTGTACAACGGAGTGGCTCAATATTTCTGTATATCCCAGAATAATCACCACAGTAAGTCGTTAGCCATCTGTTACCGTACAAAGATACGACATTATTATTGACTGTATTCCCCGTGCTCTGTCTTTCATCCCCGGGACTCATTCATTTTGTAGCTGGAAGTCTGTACCTCTTAAGCTCATCACCTGTTTCACTCACCACCCACCCTCTCGCCGCTACAACTACCTGTTTCTATGAGTCGGTTTCTGTTTTGTTGTGTTTGTTCATTTGTTTTGTTTTTTAGGTTCCACATATAAGTGAAATCATGCAGTATTTCTCTCTGACTTATTTCACTTAGCAATAATACCCTCCAGGTCCATCCATGTTGTCACAGATGGCAAGATTTCATTCTTTTTTATGGCTGAACAGTATTCCTCTGTGTGTGTGTGTGTGTGTGTGTGTGTACACATTTTCTTTATCCATTCATCTGTTGATGAACGCTTAGGTTGCTTCCATATCTTGGCAATTGTAAACAATGCTGCAATGAACATAGGGGTGTGTATATCTCTTCAAATTAGTGTTTTTGTTTTCTTCAGGAAAATACCTAGAAGTGGAACTGCTAGGTCGTGTGGTAGCTCTGTTTTTAGTTTTTTGAGGAACCTCCATCTGTCTTCCGCAGTGGCTGCCCCAGTTTCCATTCCCACCATCACTGTGTCAGGGTTCCCTTTTCTCCACATCCTTGCTAACCCTTGGTTATTTGTTGTCTTTTTGGTGATGACCGTTCTGACAGGTGTGAGGTTGTGTAGCGTGGTTTTGATTTGCATTTCATCTTGATGAATTCTGTCTGCAGCAAACCTAGTTCCAAATAAGGTCACATTGTGAGGTCCGGGGGGTTGGGACCGCAACCTATCTTCCTGAGGGGACCCAGTTCAACCTGTAGCGGTGGCAATTCCCCACACCATCCCACCCCACCCATCTTCTCCCAGACGCCCCTGGTGTCCTGACGTGGCTACCTGGCCATGCACGACTCATGCCCGTGGCCATTTACAGGGCAGCCGAAGAAACCAAACCGTTGTGGATTCTTTGTCTTTAATAAAATGAACGAGTCAGTACGACAGAGCTGCAGGTGCAGTGATCCGTCACCAGCCAGTCCTGGTGCCCAGGCGCGTGTGCAAGCAGGGCGGGCAGCAGCCTCGGCCGAAGCTGGGATCGCCTAGGTGGATTCTTAATTTCATGACTTTCCTGCCAAAGGTCTGCAAGCTCTCATGGGCTCTCCCTCAGGAGGTATTTTTCGTGTGCTACAGTTCACAGGGGGCTGGGGCCGCTTTGCTGGCACGTGGAGCTCGTGTAGCCTGTTCTCGGTCACACGCGAGCGGGCCGGCGGCGGTGGGCTTTCTCTCGGGACTGGACGGGAGGGATGGTGCCCACGAGGACGGGGTTCAGGGGACGGTGTGGACCGTGGGCCCGCTTGCCTGGTCCCTGGACTATTCCGTGACTCAGCCACCTGATGTTGACATTGCTAAAGCTCCCAGCCATGATGGGGGCGTGGAGGGGGAGGGGAAGGGGGGGAGGAGGCCCCAGAGCCGGCCTTCCAGAGTGCAGCCTCCTTCGTGTTCTCACCAGAGGCGCTCGCGAGAAGCAGCAGCTGTGCCCTTGGGTGTTTTTGCTGCCTGGAATCACAAGGCCCTTCCGTGGAGTCTTGCCCAGTTTCCTCTGAAAGAAATTATATTGTGGACGAGTCATTGGTGCAGTTAGACATCTTTTGAGACTCTCAGGCTCTTTTCAGGGAAACGTGTTAAACAGACAACGCGTATGCTCAGAAATGTTCCGAATTTGGAGGTCTCAGAGCGCGTAGGTGAAACCTTGACCTTGGATTTGTCTCTCTTGGCGGCAGTGGCTTCACATGGTAAACAGGAGGTCACCTGGGTGTCCCGTCCCCGTGTTCACCCCTTGGAGACGGACTTGGGGCCTTGGAGGATCAGCTTCCAGTAGCAGTTTGGGCAACAGGGAATACGATTTCACATCATAATTACAGCCCCCAAGCAAGATCCAGCTTAATAATTAGAGTCCCAGTTAGAGCATGTGCACATCCATCGCTTCTGTTCATCCTGGGCACTGATGTCAGACTCATGAGAAAGCCAACCAAACACGGGAATTTGCATTGGAGGAACATAATCTACATTCTGTTATGTAGTATAAGTAGTTTAAAGCCACACAGGGGACTCTTTCATGATGATGCAAAATGCAGCACAGGTTCTCAAGTTTTTATGTCAAGAATTTGCTAAAATAAGTTAGACAAGTTTAGGATTTACCTCATCGTGAATCAAGAACTTGAAGCAGGAACTTTTCTTCTAATCTAATGAAAAATGCAATTTGTACCATTTGAACATAGAAATGCCTAGCTGAGGAGAGCAAGTGATTTGCTGGGGGTTTAGGGGTAAAAATTTCTGGTTACTAAGGGTGCATGAATCTGGGAGGTAAATGATTACCCAGTAGATCCAGATTTTACTAAAACAGAACTGTTTGATGGTGGCAAGAGAGACTATTTGCTGGGTCTTTGTTTGTGTCTGCTTGCGTGCTTGGTTGAAGGCAAACAAATGGAATTAAATAATAATTGGCTTGGAGGAGGTGATGGGGGAGCAGATGGGTGGTATTAGTTTCTATGGTACTGTTCTTTCATGTCCACTAATGCACTCCGGTTTCAGCCCCTGTATTAGTTATCTGTTGGTGTGTAACAAATTACGCCAGCACTCAACAGCTGAAAAATACAGATGTTTATTATCTCACAGTGCCTCTGAGACTCAGGAATCCAAGCACAGATTAGCTGGAATGTTCTGGCTCAAGGTCTCGCATGAGTTGTAGTCAACATGTTGTCCTGGGCTGCAGTCTTTTTTTTTTAATTTTTATTGGAGTAAAAATTGATTTACAATTGGAGTAAAGTTTATTGGAGTATAGTTGATTTACAATGTTAGTTTCAGATGTAGAGCAAACTGAGTCAGTTAGACATATACATATATCCACTCTTATTTATTTATTTATTTATTTATTGGCTGTGTTGGGTCTTTGTTGCTGTGTGCGGGGTTTCTCTAGTTGCGGTGAGTCGGGGGGTACTCTTCGTTGCAGTACTTGGGCTTCTCACTGCAATGGCTTCTCTTGTTGCGGAGCACGGGCTCTAGGGTGCACTTGCTTCAGCAGTTGTGGCACGTGGGCTCAGTAGTTGTGGCACACAGGCTTAGTGTCTCCGCGGCATGTGGGATCTTCCCGGACCAGGGCTCGAACCTGTGCCTCCTGCATTGGCAGGCGGATTCTTAACCAGTGTGCCACCAGGGAAGTCCCTATCCACTCTTTTTTGGATCCTTTTCCCATATAGGTCACTACAGAGTACTGAGTACAGTTCCCAGTGCTATATAGTAGGTTCTTTTTTTTTTTTTTTTTTTAATAAATTCATTTATGTTTGCATTGGGTCTTTGTTGCTGTGCGTGGGCTTTCTCTAGTTGCAGCAAGCAGGGGCTACTCTTTGTTGCGGTGCCCGGGCTTCTCATTGCGGTGGCTTCTCTTGTTGCGGAGCAAGGGCTCCAGGTGCACGGGCTTCGGTAGGTGCGGTGCACGGGATCAGTAATTGTGGCTCGTGGGCCCTAGAGCACAGGCTCAGTAGCTGTGGCGCACGGACTTAGTGGCTCCGCGGCATGTGAGATCTTCCCAGACCAGGGCTTGAACCCGTGTTCCCTGTATTGGCACACGGATTCTTAACCACTGCGCCACCAGGGAAGTCCCTATATAGTAGGTTCTTATTAGTTATCTGTTTTATATAAATCTCACAATTTATCCTTCCCCCCCTCCTCTCTCCAATAACCATAGGTTTGTTTTCTATGTCTGTGACTCTATTTCTGTTTTGTAAATAAGTTCATTTATATCATGTTTTTACATTCCACATATGAGTGATGTCATGTGGTGTTTGTCTTTCTCTGTCTGACTTACTTCACTCAGTATGATAGTCTCCAGGTCCATCCATGTTGCTGCAAATGGAATTATTTTGTTCTTTTTTATGGCTGAGTAATATTCCTGTGTGTGTGTGTGTGTGTGTGCGCGCGCGCGCGCACCACATCTTCTTTATCCATTTCTGTGTCTTGGATAGGTTGTTTCCACATCTTGGCTATTGTAAATACTGCTGCCGTGAACATTGGGGTGCACGTATCTTTTCAAATTATGGTTTTGTCTGGGTATATGACCAGTAGTGGGATTGCTGGGTCGTATGGTAGTTCTATTTGTAGTTTTTTAAGGAACCTCCGTACTGTTCTCCATAATGGCTGTACAATTTACATTCCCACCAACAGTGCAGGAGGGTTCCCTTTTCTCCACACCCTCTCCAGCATTTATTGTTGGTGGATTTTTTGATGCTGGCCATTCTGACTGGTGTGAGGTGATACCTCGTGTTTTGATTTGCATTTCTCTAATAATTAGGGATACTGAGCATCTTTGCGTGTGCTTTTTGGCCGTCTGGATGTCTTATTTGGAGAAATGTCTATTTAGATCTTCTGCCCATTTGTTGATTGGGTTTTTGGTTTTTTATATACAAACAGCTGCATGAGCTGTTTGTATATTTTGGATATTAATCCCTTGTTGGTTGCCTGGGCTGCAGTCTTTGAGCGTGGACCTGGGCTGGAGGATCAACTTCAAGGTCATTCCTGAACGTGGCAGTTGGAGGGAGGCTTCAGTTCCTCACCTCTCTGTAGGGCCACCCATGACCTGGCTTCCCCAGAGTGCGTGATCTGTGTGAGTGTGAGACTGAGACAGGGAGAGGGGAAGAGAGCACGGGAGAAGGAGATAGAGAAAGAAAGTGCTAGAAGCTATGTGCTTTCATGACCTGACCTAATCTCAGAAGTGACGTGCCATTACTTCTGCCATATTCTGTTGGTCACACAGACCAATCCTGGCCGGTGTGGGTCGGGGCTATTTCAGGGTTCAGATACCAGGGAGTGGGGCTCCTTGGGCACCATATAAGAGGCCGCCTACCAACCACAGCCCTCTTATTTTTTACACCCATAAATTGGTGAACTGGTTAGAGAATTACTCATTTGAGTACATAGTCAACTATCAGAAAATGTTGGGAAGATTCTTTAACCAGGTCCATTCCCTCACCTTTGGAGCCATTAAAATGTAGAAATGAAGGCTCTCACTTTACTACATAGTTAAATAAATATTACGTACCCATTTGTGCTCTTAACTGTATCCTTGGATGTAAAAAAGTAGTTTTCCTCCCATGAAATGGAAAGATCTATTGAGCCCCTCGGGTGGATGTGCCCCATCAGCTCCCCTCTCCTCTGTAAATTCACTTCAATCTTCCAGATGCTGTCAGAATCACTGCTGCCCCTCTACATGCGCCATCTGCCCCGACACGTGAACGAAATGTTGACCCTGCCTTTTCAAAATAGGAAATAATTGAATTACCCTTTTTTATCGTCTTCTATGCAAAGTTAATGGGAAGAAAATGAATGGGAATTTTTTCCGAGTTCTTACTCATGATTTCAAAGATGATAACATCTTTATTTAACACTGCTCTCATAGCACTAAAATCGTTCATTCATTCAGCAGGTACTGATGGAACACCTCTGTGTGCCAGGCCTCAGCGAGGCCCTGGAGTTTGCACTGTAGAGGTGCAGAGGTAGAGTGTAAGGGCAGACGATCTTTTAACAGTAATTTGAGGCATATCAGATACAAAGAAATGAACCTGGTGGGTAGTAATTTCATCTTGTGAAGTCTGGATACTCGGATTGACTTAATGGACATTTCACAGGATCCCAAGGTTTGAGATTCTCTTGTAGCGCTTCTGTTTTCTAAAAGGCAGCTGCAGTGCAGAGAGAGGAGTGACTTTCCTGAATCGAGAACTGGAGCTGGCACGAGGTGGACCCTCAGGGGTTGGCCCCCAAGGCAGCATTGGCCCCAAGCCAGGTCCGCTCTGTGAGCGCCTGCATGGTCAGAAGCCCCCAGGTGGCTCATTCACGTGCGGTGCTGCATTCGAAGCCCTTAGCTCCTCCTAGATGTTGCCGGTCGCTTTGGCATGAGCTCGGGGATGTCAGTGTTAACACCTTTACAGCTAGTGGCCCTCACTCCTGAGACCCAGGGCTTGGCCAGTAGTATCCCTCTTCTTGCTTTAATTTTTCCCTGATGGACTCTCACCTTCCCTGCTTTTCAAGCCCAGCTAAGGCAGATAGCCAAAAGTTCCGAAGGGGGGAAAAGCTGAAAATATTGATAAAACAAAGGTTAAAGAAGATGGCATTTTGAACGGTGGAAATGCAACTTGATAGGATTTTGTGTGTGTGTGTTTCCTCCAGGGTTGCCAAGGCTAATGATTGGTGATGTGTTGAAGGTTTGCAGCAAGGCAGACTCATAACTATGAAAGAATTATTGATGGTTTTGCCCCAGTAACAGATGTTGACCCAGATGGGGTTGGTTTGTGAATCTATTTATGTGTGCCGGTTTTCTACACAGGGAAGCGAGCCACTGTGTAGATGGCAGGTACCACTGCTTCTGCGCTAGTTTCTTTCAATCACAGTTGCGCCGTCTTAGCTGGAGGACTGAGACGCCTCTCCGGGCAAGTTCGTCAGAAAGCATTGGGTAAATCAGGGAATCATAAGAAATGAAACACGTATATGTGGTTTTTAAAAACTTTATCAACTGTATTTGAGACGTTTTCTGGATTTACCCTTTCTTCCATTAATCTCCTTTTTCAGTCCCAGGATCCCATCCAGGACACCGCGTTGAATTCAGTTGTCCTGTGTCCATCTTTCCTTTGGGCTGTGACGGTGTCTCAGACTTCCCTTGTCTTTTGTGGCTCTTATTGTTTTGAGGGGTACTGGCCATGAGTTTTGTAGAATGTCCTTCACTTCGGATTTGGCTGAGGTGTTTCACGTGGTCAGACTCGGGTTATGAGTTTTGGGAACGAAGACTGCAGAGGTCGAGCACCCTCTGATCATGTCGCATCAAGGGAGTGGGCTCTCAACATGACTTATCTCTGATGAGCTCAACCTGACCTCTGCTTAAGGTTGCGTGGGCCGGCTTTATTCACTATCGAGTTTACTGCTTTTCCTTTTCTTTCCGTACACCGTTCTCTCAAAGCCCATCCCCAGTAATGTGGGGGGAGCCAGTGAAGCTTCACCTCCTGGATATTTCAAGTTAAACTATGTAAACACAGGTTTATTCACCCATCGCTAGACAGAAGGTAATAGAGCCTTTTCTTGGAATGGGGATCCAGTAATTCTAGTTTGGGGTCACCTTTCCTTATAAACTATACCCTTGGTGCACCCTCTACAGTTTGCAGTATTGATTTCGTTAAAGTGCAGTGGGACTTGAAGGACGTTTGTGAAACCGACTCAGTGCAGGGTCCATCTGTGGATTCACTGCCTTTTCCTAGATCTCTTCAGTGTTGTCCACCCTGCCAGCATTTCCATGATACATTTCTTTTAAATTAATTTATTTTTGGCTGTGTTGAGTCTTAGTTGCTGCGCGCGGGCTTTCTCTAGTTGCAGCGAGCAGGGGTTACTCTTCGTTGAGGTGCACGGGCTTCTCACTGCGGTGGCTTCCCTTGTTGTGGAGCACGGGCTCTAGGCACGCGGACTTAAGTAGTTGTGGTGCGCGGTCTTCAGTAGTTGTGGCTCGTGGGCTCAGTAGTTGTGCCTCGCTGGCTCTAGAGCGCAGGCTCAGTGGTTGTGGCTCACGGGCTTAGTTGCTCCGTGGCATGTGGGATTTTCCCGGACCAGGGTTCGAAACTGTGTCCCCTGCATTGGCAGGCGGATTCTTAACCACTGGGCCACCAGGGAGGCCCCGCGATACATTTTTGTTTGATGATCTGTCTATAACAAAGCATCCGAAGTAGTTTCATTAGGAAAAAAAGATGGTACTCCTAGCTCATTAGTTTATATAATATTTAATTACTTTTCATAAATGCAATATGAAGCCCCACTGGCATAAGCAGGTTTGGGACCCAAAGACACTACGGGTTATGAAGCACCCAGGTACCCAGCTGGGGTGGAAAGGCCCTGGGCTTGCTGGGAAGGAAGGAGGCCCCAGCCCAGTGAGCTCCAGGGCCCGTGGACAGCTGTCAGCACGTCTGCAGAATAGAGTGCCTTGAGGAGGTCAAGTGGAGTCCTCGTTAAGAGACCTTCTCCTCTGTGTATTTTTAGAAACAGCAGATATCACCCGTAAATATTTAATGTTGTGTTTATAGACTTTGGCATCATAAAACTTCAAAAAGGTGACTCAGAGGTGGTGGCTGAGTGTGTACGTCAAGGACAAAAGAACTTCCCTAGCTCGCTGCACTGTGTAAGGGAAACCGTAATTGACCTTCTTAGAAAAGAAGTGAATAGGTAAATAGCTGTCTTATTTATCTTATTCATATTCACCAGATGAGGAATTAGTCATTATTCCTTGCTGGCCAGGGTTTGCATAACTCTTTTCTGATGTTAAAAAATAATGTGCAGCCTGTAATGAGCAATTTGAAAAAAGGCAATGAAGTCCGGAAAGAAAAAAAAACACTTCTCAACCCACCCATCGCAGCCTGTAATGAGCATTTTGAAAAAAGGCAGTGAAGTCCGGAAAGAAAAAAAAACACTTCTCAGCCCACCCATAGCAGTTCGCCATCAGCGTTTTGGTATATTTTCTTCCAAATGTCTGTATTCATGTGTATGTAACATAATGTATGTTCAGCTTTGTAATACGGCTCTTCCACTTAACCTTACAGAGTAAGTGTTTGATGATCGCTGACATTTATTGAAAATATTTTCATGCATGTGTGCCATCAAGTGCATGTACTGTAATTGATTTAACACATGTTGGAGATATAGATTGCTTCCAGTTTTTGCTTTAGGATAGATTGCTGAGAATAAAGCTGTAGGGCTCTTGAGACTGATTACCAAATTGCTTTCCTGAGGGGTAGGGCTAGTTGTATAGCATTGCCAGGGGATGGGGGAGGGGTGCCAGCCTCTCAGGCAGCTCATGAGATTGCGGTCAACTGAGCCGAGGATGCAGGCCCTTTTTTGTTTTGTTTTGTTTTGTTTTGCATTTCTTTGATTTAAAAAAGAATGAGGTGGAATATTTTATCTGGTTTGCCAGTCATTTGCATTTCTTTGTATGTGACTTGGACGTAAGCCGCTTTACAGGCAATTCTCAGGTTCTGTTTCGAACGTTACGCTTTCTGGGTTTCATGTGAATGCGGTGTCCGAGTGTCAGCTACATGGGCCACTTCCGATGTTTGCCACGATGTTAGTCTCCTGACCTTAGCCAAACTGGGTATCTGCCTATCAGGGCTGCATAGTAAACAAGAGTTAAGTCCAGAAAGCAAGAAGGCAGGTTAGCAAATTAATTTGTTACTAAGATTATACCTACATGTACACTTCTGTCGTTAACTCTTTGACCCCTTTTCTTAAAGCTGTCGTGTATGTGTGAGAGTTATGAGTGAGAGTTATGACGGCTTGTTAATGAGAGTTGATGTGTTTGAATGTCACTGTGGTATGTGGATACAGCTCATCTTGTATTTCCTAGTGTGTTTATCAAAAGACAGTATCTTTATAGAATGACGTCTGTAGGAAGAGCATAGATTCTTATGTTAGCTAATAAAGGATTTTAAAATATATATAATTATAAATTGGCAAGCTTGCTAACTTGTTTCTACTTGTCATTGGCCAACGTTTGTTTCCCAAGGGTGTGTGTATATGTGTGAATGAGTGTGTACGTGTGACGTATGTTTTGTTGTGCCAGTGAATTAATTGAATATCTATTATGTGACAAGCTCTGCGCTGTCTTTGAAGCATTGAGCTGGTTCATAATACACTGGGGACAAGGAGGGAATTTTTTTTTTTTTTTTATTGCTCTGAAGTCATTGGCTGTTACTACTCTCTCCTTTCACTGTTTTATAACATCACACAGAAAGCTTTACAAATATTCTATTTCAGTTCCTCCTTTTAGAGTGTTTCAGTATTTCTATTTTTTTTTTGTTCTCTAAAGAATGCTTTCCAAACTTGGAAATGAAACTAATGAAAGGGGAGGAAAATGATGATTCAGAAATTAATGATAGAAGGACTTACCTGACGGTCCAGTGGTTGAGACTCTGTGCTTCCGCAGCAGGGGGCGTGAGTTTGATCCCTGGTCGGGGAACTAAAACCCCACATGCCTCACGGTGTGGCAAAAAAAAAAAAACAACAAACATATATATACACACACACACACACACACACACACACACACACACACACACACACACACA
>NW_021703779.1:3835930-3879592 GCF_005190385.1 Monodon monoceros | reverse complement strand
ACACACACACACACACACACACACACACACACACACACACACACACATATATATGATAGTTAAAGAGAAACGCTGATGAATTTTTTTAAATTAATTTTTTATTTTTGGCTGCGTTGGGTCTTCGTTGCTGCACGTGGGCTTTACTTGCGGCGAGCGGGGGCTACTCTTGGTTGTGGTGCGTGGGCTTCTCATTGCAGTGGCTTCTCTTGTTGCGGAGCTCGGGCTCTAGGCGTGCGGGCTCAGTACTTGTGGCACGCGGGCTTCAGTAGTTGTGGCTCACGGGCTCTAGAGCGCAGGCTCTGTAGTTGTGGCGCAGGGGCTTAGTTGCTCCGAGGCATGTGGGATCTTCCCAGACCAGGGATTGAACCTGTGTCCCCTGCATTGGCAGGCATATTCTTAACCACTGTGCCACCAGGGAAGTCCCTCTGATGATTTTGGAGTGCAGTGTCTGTCGTTTTATAGCTTAATGGATTTGGCTTCTCAGTGGTGTTTGTGTTTTTGCTCAAAATTATGTTGAATAGGTAAGTCTAGCCATGAGTCATTTCCCGCCAAATTCCAACAGATGAGGTGTAACGCATGGAGAAATGGTCGTATTTCTGTAATAAGGAGTATCTTCTCGGCGCTCAAGGTTCTATTTCCTTTCAGTGTGTTACTCCTAGACGCGCTAGGCATTTTCTTGGTTCTACCTTATGCAATACACACAGAAATGAGGAATGGAGGGGACAGCAGGACTCACTCCCAGGTTCCTTTCCAAATTGTGGCTCAAGGTCAAAGATGTTCAGTTTGAACTCAGTTTCCCAGGGCATATGGGTGCACATACATGCACAGTGCCAGTTCCAACTGTGGACAAACGGAATCCATATTCTCTCCACCGAAAAATGTTTCGGGCACATAATTTTAAAATTTGCATGTGAACCAATTTAAGAGGAATTGCGTGGCCTAGAGAGTCCCCAGACCCTTCCATCCTGCAGACCACAATCAAGGGATTTTAGCTGCTGCAGGCTCTCAGACTGACTTGTAAGGGAGTCAGGTCCTCGGTCTTCACTGTTTTTCTTATCCTCGGCATCCCCATGAGATATAGATGGTTATTCCCACTGTACACTTAAGATACAGGGTCTCAGACAGGTTGAATAATTTGACCATGACTGTGGAAACGAGTAAGGGTTCAGAGCCAGGAATTAAGCCCAGGACTGCCTCCACCAGATGCCTCCTCTGATGAAAGGGATGTTTTTCAAGCGTTGTTCATGTGGTAAAAGACCTCAGCGTTCCAGACAATTAAAATTGGTTCCAAGACACACTGTGAAGACTTAGGTTTCTGACCAGGAAATCATTAGTCCCAATAGTTTTTAAATATTTTTTTTGGTTTAATATTTATTGGTCTGCACTGGCTCTTAGTTGCCGCGTGAGGGATCTTCAGTGGTGGCGTGCGGGATCTAGTTCCCTGACCAGGGATCGAACCCGCGTCCCCTGCATTGGGAGCGCAGAGTCTTAACCGCTGGACCACCAGGGAAGTCACTAGTCGCTATAGTTTTATTTCTTTACTCCCTCTTCCCCTGTGATGAATCTCTCTGTGTTATATGAGGTCAGTTAGCAGCTTTTAACCTTTCTAGTACGTTGGAAGTGAAGAGGGGAGTCATTCAAGTCAGCTGGTAGCCTGGGATGTAACTTTATATAGCTTTGGAGGTGACGGAACTCTGGTTCCCTAAAGCACTGCCTCACAGTGGGGGCCCCAATGTTCTGTCTTACCTCGTGTCTGGGATGGCTGCTCCAGCTCCTGCCCTCACATCACATCCCTGTCCCAGTCCTTGAGTAGGAGTGAGGAGGGGGACTTCATTGCCTTTAAGAGCACAGACAAGAGGTTTCATTTCTGACTTCTGCTCATAGCCATTGGCCAGAACTGGGTTACGTGGAAAGCTTCTCCTTTTGGAAGGGGTGTGGCCATGTGCCTACACAAAATCCAGGTGTCCTGTTCTCAAAGGGTGAAGGGGGGAAGTGGATAATGGTAGTCTAGCCGACCCTGTCCTCACTTTAGTGGGAAGGTGGCGTTACTAAAACAACAACACGTTAGATGCAAAATTCTAGACTGTGGGACAAGGGTCATATATGGTACAGCAAGGGCTCCTGCAAAGAGCATCCCTGGCCCATCTTTTGAAACTCAGCTGTGAGTACTTCCTGTCTGCTGGCCACCACTTACTCTGAGTTTTAACCAGGTGACTAGAGACCTCTTTCTTTGTGCACGAAGTGGGAATATGATCTGCCCCATTTTACAAGGATTACGTGGAGTAATGAAGATGGAAGGGAGCAACTCTGTTGCCTTTCTCAGCGTAGGTTGGAGGTCATCTAATGCGCTGTTGGGAGTTACCTTTTTACACGAGTGTGTGTTGTTCATAACGCAGCCTTCTTGTACAGGAAGGGACTTTGGCACCGCATGGCACGTTGCGTAATATTTGCACACGAAGTTCCTGATGAACTTTTATGCTCTTTGGTCATTTGCATTCACTCCATCTCTCAGACGAACACAGTCACCTAACCAGTAAATGTTTATTGAGCACCTACCACGTGTGTCAGGAACTCTTCTAGATGCAGGGAATATAGCTGTGAACAAACCAGACAAAAAGCTTACATTCTAGTGGATAAAAATATGGGTCAGGTATGGCACACTGGGTGTTGTGGTACCAAAAATGAGTGCGTGTGAAATCACTTTGATATCTGCACTTATGTTGCCCTTTATAATGTTTAAATACGGGCGTTATTTAGCAAAGAGCAGATACTAACAGTCATACACCCGCACCCACAGGAGAGGAATACAGTAGAAATGTTGAGTATTGATCGAATATTTTTAAATGTTAATATGGGATATTTGAATTATTTGTTTATAATTTTCAGTCATGTAAGTAGAAAGTTAAAGTTCATTTAAGTTCTTTTATGTTTTCAACAAATACATAAAATACCACCTCCCTCTATATAATAGTACTGGGTTGAAAAAAAAGACAACAACACAACACTCTTTAGTGTTGCCAGTTAGAAAGAGTGTAAGGAACAATTGACTGCTCCTGGGGTCTGTGTAGAAATGAGCAAACCTAATGATTTTCCCTGGGCATGATCTCTTTTAAGCTACTGAGAAGTTTATTGTCTTGCAGGTTGAGTGGAGTGGATAGTGACTTAGAGAATCACTCTAGGTGATTAATAAGAGGCCCCTGACTTTGTTTTAATAACATACTCTGACCCAATAAGGAAAATTCAGACTATATTTTCTTACAGTGGTAGTGCTGTTAAAATGTACGCAAATGGAACGCTTTTATGTATTCCTAGGCCTTTCATAGTATTTTGCTTTCCAGGGAGCTTTATAAATCATTATATTTATTTTTTACCCAGTATATCGGTTCTAAATGCACCTCTTGACCTGCCACCGTGCATTTTCATTCGGTGAGAATCACACTGTTAAACGGAGGTTTATGCCATGTAGAAATTAAGGAGATAAATGCAGATACACACAGCTGTGTGAGGTCCCAGTGTGTGATGAATTACTTCCTTACATTTATGGCGGACTTCTCTCCCCCTAATGTGCACGTGGGAGCAGCCCCATTTATGAGTGCTTAATTGGGGACTTCCTCTGTATGACACCGTTTTGACTGATTGAGCCATTAAAATCCAGTAGGAATAATGCGATGGGGGAGACAGCAGAGACAGCTACAGGACATCATATTTGTTTTACTTGACCAGTTTGTTTGGGGCTGAAGTGACTAGATTTGTGGTGTGTGGCGGGTACAGCTTCTCATGGCACACATTCTGATGAAATAGTGTTAATGATGGTTGCTCTACTGCATTTTAAGTAGATGCCTTGTAAATTCTTAGCCCGCTGATGCACCTCTGATCATGTCGTCGTCTTTTTCTCACCTCCCCCTCCATCCCCCCACGAAGCCTGCCCTGATAGTAGACACGGGCTCTCTGGTCACAACAGTGCAGGACTACATACAAAGTGCCTTCTAGGTGGAGTGGAAGGTTAGCTTCCTTGCGATCTGGAAGATTCAGACCTTCCTTGGGTTTTTGCCTTTTGCTTTTTTCCCTCTTGATGAAGCTGATGCTCTAAATTTTTGTAGTAAATATGGTGCATTGATAGTGGTATTATCTGACCCATAATTCATAAAATTGAGTGGCATATCTACAGTGTTTTTAGTCTGTTAACTTTTGGGAGAATGTATTTCTTTCCCAGTGGGAGTTAACCTGTGGAGAGCGAAAGAGTTGGGAGTATGAGAGTTATTTTTGTGAGGTAGTAGCTTTATTTTTTTAATACATTAATTTAATTTAATTTATTTCATTTATTTCTGGCTGCGTTGGGTCTTCATTGCTGCGCACGGGCTTTCTCTAGTTGCGGTGCGCGGGCTGCTCGTTGCGGTGCTTCTCTTGTTGCAGAGCACGGACTCTAGGCGCGTGGGCTTCATTAGTTGTGGCACGCGGGCTCAGTAGTTGGGGCGCGCGGGCTTAGTTGGTACGCAGCATGTGGGATCTTCCCGGACCAGGGCTTGATCCCGTGTCCCCTGCGTTGGCAGGCAGATTCTTAACTACTGCGCCACCAGGAAAGCCCGTGAGACAGTAGCTTTAGAAGAGAGAATTGTCAAAGCTGTGTGGATTGCCAATCTGTGAGGACATGCTAGTTGCCCATTACAATGTGAAGAGTCTTTGAATGCGGGAAAGACAGAAGCAAGGTTGAGTTCCTACCTAGAATGAAGGTGTCTTACAGACAACATAGGAGCAAGGGGAAAAAAAGGTTCAACTTGTATAGCACATGAAAAGCGGTTCCAGGAAGAACAGATAAATTCCCCGGGTACATAAGGAGATGGAATGGGTTTCTGAATCTTGGCGCTATTGACATTTGGAACTGGATCTTTTTGGTAGTGGGAGCTGTCCTCTGTATTGTGGAATGTTGAACAGCATCCCTGGTTTCTACCCAGTAGATTCCAGTAGCTCTCCCCCCAACAGTTATAGCAACCAAAATGTCTCCAGATACTGCCGGATATTCCCCCCGGGGCAGGGGCAGCATCACCCCAGTTGAGACCCACCAGAATAGATAGATAAATGCAAACGGATACGAGGATCTTCAGTTCTTTCATGGCAGTGCATACGGCGTACCATGGGAGCCCAAGGAGGCAACCAGCAAACCGTTGGTCTTGGGCTCCAGAAGCCTTTTGACTTACACTCATGTCCCCCAGAGATCATTAAGTCAGTAAAGATAGAGGTGGGGGAGGAGGAGGGATTAGATGTAGAGGATCAGCATGATGTTTTGTTTTCTAATTTATCATATTTCATGGGTATATAGCTCACTTCACAGATAGCTGCATTTAAATAAAATTTTCATAAATGAATTTGTATAAGCTAATATATTCAACACAGTACAGGATTTACTCATTTCAATATGAATTTACTTCAGATTCCATTGTGTATCCTTTTCTAATATTAAGAAGCTAGTTGTAGTGAAAATACTCTTATTTATGTTATATATTCAGCATTTAGACCCTTGTGTCTGGTGAAGGGGCTTCAGAGTATTGGGGGTGTCTGGAATATTGTGATATAGTGATTTACTGCATTAATTTTGTATTATAAGGTTGTAGCCATTTAAGTTTGGGCCTTCTCAGGACTCCAAGAAGGGTGAGTAATCACTGGTAACGATCAGAACTTCCTGGCATTTGGAAGCACAAGTGACTTCTTGATTTGTGCACGTTAGACATGGATATTTCTCACACGGATGAAGTAGGCAGTTCAGTAAGAAAGGACCTTGGAAACCTCCCCCCTCAACCTGACCTGAGCATTGTCATGTTAATTGGAAAAGTCAGTTAAGCTGGGAATCATTAAAAAAAAGTTACAAACACGCCTTACTTTTGTGGTTGTTGTTTTAACCTAAAGCACGTGTATATTCAGTCGTCTGCCAGTACCTTTGCTCTGAGGAAGGTTCACAGCCAGGAAGTTCTGCCCTTTGCTCTGACACCATCCACACCCATAGTGTATTTCATGTGGTTTCCAGTTTCTAGTGAAAACTCAAGGACACCTGCACGGAAATCTCAAACTTCTGCATCTTCCTACGTTTCCACCTTGCCTTCCAGTCATCGTGGTTGTCCTTCCCACACCTAATTTCACAGCGCCTGTTAAAATGATTCCCACTCACCCTGTCCATAGAGCATCAACTTCATTTTAGCAAAAAACCAGAAGCAAGGCTCTGTGTGCACTCATACTTCATCATGTGAAATATCTCAGTGAAGTGTGTCATTGCAGCAGCAGGGACAGCTGAGCAAACTTGGACCGGCTTTGGGAGCAGGTGTATCCGGAGGTGGGGGAAGAAGGGCGGGGGGGGGGGGCGGTTCTGAGCACTGCTTTCCAGCTGTGCACGTCCATCCCTGTGTCTCGGGCATCCCGCCCTGAGTTTCTTCTGTAGAGGAAGTAGCAGGCACAGGTAAGCATGTGTCAGTTCCCTGGGCCTCCTGGTGTCACTTTCCTGAGCTGTGCACACGTAAGTTGGTGCCTGGCTGGCGACAGCAGACAGCAGGCTCAGCCACTGGGAGTGGCAGACTCCTTTACGAGAACCTTTTGCCCTTTATCTTTTAACTGTTAGACCTTCCAGCAAAGAGTGAAGCCTAGTAATTATGTATGTGTCAGACTAGCCTGGTTGTCAGTCTTGTGTACTGCTGATATTAAACTCTTGTATGTAGGTGACACGGGGATGCACCAGCATCTACTCGTAACCATATGAATTTAGAGGGATGTGATTCCCCACGGCTTACACGCACACACTTTATGGTTGTCATTAATGCTTGTTATAAAAGCCCTGTAAGACCTGAAAATGGCACATGAGTCGTCAAGGAGGAAAACGCCATCCCCACTGGAGTTTGGGTGTTAAGTACATCGTGTTGTATTCTGAACTTCAGCTCACATGCTCTTCCGTGTCCTAGGCTGTTTATTAAGCATCTTCGTTGCGTCTGGCACAAAGCTTAGCTTTGCGGGTGGAGCGTGAGCTGCACACACTCTGAGCTCAGCCATGTGGATGCAGAGGCCGTGCCCTGCTGGAGCTGCCTGCTGCTTGAAGACGGGCAGTAAACAGGGGAACTGGTCAGCGAAATGCCTTGAGAGTAGCACATGCTGTGAAGAATGAGCAGGGTGATGTGACCAAGGGGCTTGGGGTGGAAGCGCTTCCACATTGGAGTTAAGAAATGGAGACTGATGAGTTGAAGTCTCAAGGATGTAGCTGGGAAGAGCCTGGAGAAAAGAGTTCCAGGAGGAGGGAACAGCACACGCAAAGGGCAGGCAGTGGGACGGAGCTCTAGAAACTCGAGGGACGTAAAGGAGGCCAGGCCAGCATGATGGAGGCAAGCGACTGACCAGGAGATGAGGTGAGAGCTGTGTGCAGGGGACCCCCAGACAGTTCCTTACAGGATGTGATGGTAATGGTGATGTGTTTGGACTTGGAACCCTCCAGCGGCTTCCCACTGCAGTAACTGGTGGCTGGCTGCTGGTGGGGGAGGGATTGAAGTGGCTCCAAGTGGGTTCCAGGCATAAGGCAGTCTCCCTCCCTCCCTCCCTCCCTCCCTCCCTTCCTTCCTTCCTTCCTTCCTCTGGGTCTTAGTTGCGGTTCCCCAGCTCATTTGTTGCAGCAGGTGGGCTCCTTAGTTGTGGCACGCATGTGGGATCTAGTTCCCTAACCAGGGATCAAACCTGGGCCCCCTGCATTGGGAGCACAGAGTCTTATCCGCTGCGTCACCAGGGAAGTCCCAGTCTCATTTTCCACTAGCATAGCTCAGCGGACCTGGGAAGGAAAGCACAGACTTGGGACACTCTTCAGCGGGGAGCGCCAGTAGACACGCAGACGGCCTAGCTGGAGGAGTGTGGGTCTGGCACGTGACCCTGAGTAGGAGGCAGGTGTCATTTATTCGGACGGCGGGCTGGAGGAGGGGCGAGTTGGTGTGGGTGGTGGGTGGGTGAAGGGTTCCGCTGTGGACACGCCATGTGCGAGATGCTGGTGGGACCTCTCGGTGGATGCATCTCGCAGGCTGGTCCAGAGATGCGTGTGCAGCTGGGGAGGCCAGGGCCCTGAGACATGTATTTGGGATTTGAAGCCAGGGGCTGGGTGAGTTCACGGGGAAGATGGATGGCAGTTCAGTCCTGTCCAAAGGGGCTCGATTTGCAGTCAAACAGAAAGCAAGCCAAGGGTCAGAAAGATGCCTTTTGAGACTTCCCTGGCAGTCCAGTGGTTTGGACTCGGTGCTCTCACTGCTGGGGCCCCAGGTTCAGTCCCTGGTGGGGAAACTAAGATCCTGCAAGCCAAGAGGCACAGCCAAAAAAAAAGAAAAAGATTCCTTTTGGAAACTTCAGGTGGCTAAAAGGTTTCCAAAGTCATTCGATAATCCCTTGTATTTTCATAGAGGTTTACAAAGTAAGCTTGTAGGAGATCAGAATTTAGTGAACCTGCCATCGGGAGACCTCTTGACAGAAGGTGCATCAATGTCATCTTACTCTTCTTAACTCTTTTCTTTCTAATGAGGGAAACAGCGTCCACCAAGAATTACGCTTAAATTTCCCTTTTTTCCCTCACCTTGCAGCTTTCGTCTTAGGTGGGAAGAAGTGATTCAGCCTCTAGATTAAGTAGATCTGAATACCTCCTACTTTTCTTGGGCTTCTGGAGTTTCTGCTCCAATCACAAGTACGGTCCTGATCATCATATAACGGCAAAATGTGTTAACTTTTTTGAATGACTTTTACGATTCACCTTGATTTAGCAATAACATTGATCCCATTTCCCAGCCACGAAGATCAATACAAATTTAATTAACCAAAATGTGTCATTCTGCCACTGGGAAGCTAAATTCTCCAAGGACAGAGGCTGCCTAAGGATTCCTGGGTTTGACTGACATTCAGATATTCCAGAAACTACCAAGATCCTGCGATTGTTTCTGGGGAGTGCCTCTGCCTCGCTGGGGAGTATCTCAGAATGTCACCTGTGAGTTTGAAGATCACTGAGGACAACTTCTTTTCACAGTTGGAGAGTTTGACTCTGGGTTATGGAAAGAAAGCAGACATTTATTCTTGACTTGCTTCAGAGTAAATTGTTATAGACATTTCGATCTAAGTTTGTCTGTAGCCAACAGCAGGGTCTTTGGAAGAAATACATTTGCATTGAAGGTTCATTTTCTTTGAGATCTTTTTTATTATGGTAAAACATATGTAACATAAAATTTACCATTTTTTAGCCACTTTTAAGTACACAGTATGCTGTTCGGTGGCATTGAGTGCATTCACCGTCCATCTCCAGAACTTTTTCATCTTCCCGAATTAAAACTCTAAGTAATAACTCTCCTCTCCTCTCCATTCCCCGCCCCCCCCGTCCCCCAGCTTTCTGCCTCCATTTCTGACTACTCTAGGTACTTCATGTAAGGGGGACCCTAGGTTATTTGTCCTTTTGTGTCTCACTTATTTAACTTAGCATAATGTCTTCAAGGTTCATCCGCATTATAGCATGTGTCAGAATTTCATTTTTTTCGTAAGCTAAATAATATTCCGCTGTACGTATAGATGACATTTTGTTTATCCATTCGTCCATCGGTGGATATCTGGGTTGTTTCCATCTTTTGGCGATCGTGAATAATGTTACTAAGAACATTGGGCTGCAAACATCTGTCCAAGTTCCTTCTTTCAGTTCTTCTGGTTTTATACCTAGAAATGGAATTGCTGGATCATCTGGTAATTGTATGTTGAATGTTTTGAGAAACCATCCTGTTTTCCTGGAGGTTCATTTTTAAGTAATCTTGGTAAGGTATGACAGCAATGGAATCTAACCGTGCTTCATCTTATCTCACACAAGAGTTAGCAAACTAGAGCCTGTGGGCCAAATTTAACCCATTACCTACTTTTGTACAGTCAACAAGCTAAGGATGGTTTTTACATTTTTAAGTGGTCCAAGAAATCAAACCAAGAAGAACGACAAGTCGTGATGCATGAAAGTTCTATTAATTTTATTGCACGTAATGAAAGTTTCCTCGGAACACAGCTGTACCCATTGATGTCTGTATTGTCTTTGTTGCTCACTACAGTGGTGGAATTGAGTGGTTGTAACTCTATATGGCCCATGGAGTGAAAACTATTTACTGCCTGACCCTTTAAGAACAGGTCTGCCAACCTCGAATCGAACAGGTTAACATGACAACAAGTCAGATGAGCATATTTACACCTGTTGAATGCTCTGCTCGTCTACGGGGGCTTTTCCAGGGGTCTTGGTGGGTCATCAAGCCGTCTCCCTAATTTATCACACCGTTCTGAACCTCATTTGTGTCACCGTTTCACAGTTAAGCATCAGTCCTTGGGGAGACTTCCTTCGGTCGGAGATGCAGGTGTAAAACCCCAACCAAGTTTGAAACTCAGCCACTTCAGGTACATTTGCTTTTCTGTTCCCAGTGCCAGAGTTCGCCTCCCTGTCCTTGTAAGGGACTGTCTCTTCCCACTGAAAAAGAAGTAAATCTCTGTATAATGGAGGATCCAAACTGAGAAAGATTTCTCAAAATTCGCATACTTTTCTCATATACTTTTTTGGGAACAAGGTTTGTGCCCTACTAAAAGGCACTGTCTTCTATTTTTAATCTGTGATATTTCTGTAAAACCATGTAAATGTCATACTTAGAACGGAAGGGCATTTTCAGCATTTTTTTGCAAAGTGCTTTTCTGTGCAGTTAGGGCTGTGTGTGACTTGTGAAGATTTCTCTTCACACAACCGGAAATCTGACACAGCACTGGTTCCCTCTGTTAACAATGACATCTTCCAAGTACCATTTTAGGGTAACACTTTGTTCGGTTTAATTTGCTATCAGAAATATCATTCCCAGAGCTTCTTAGTATACACAAGTACCTATATACTTATGCATTTAACATATTTTCTTTAATTCATGAAAGTGATCTTAAGGCCTGAGAGAAATTTGAACAGCTCAAAGGAAATCAGGCTAAGCTTAAACTAGGAAATTCACTTAAATTCTAGTTTTCCTTTATATTTATTTTTTATAGGAAATAGGGCGTTTGCATTTTTGAAACTATGTTTGAAATTATATTTGCATGAAGAAGCCTGTTGCCTACTAGGCTGGTAAAATGGTATCAATAAAATAGAGAAAGGCAGGCAGATAAAATCATTTGGTTAAGTGTAGCGTGAAGATAACCACTAGTCAAGAATTGTAGCATCTACACTCAGTCTAATCTGATTTGTTTTCTCATGTGATCCTGTTCTTTCTTTCTTTCTTAGACACGCTTGCTCACTTAAGAATTCCATTGTTTGAAAACCAAGTAATTTGTTTCCATTTAAGAAAAACTAGGGGGCTTCCCTGGTGGCGCAGTGGTTGAGAGTCCCCCTGCCGATGCAGGGGACGCCGCGGGGTCGTGCCCCGGTCCGGGAAGATCCCACATGCCACGGAGCGGCTGGGCCCGTGAGCCATGGCCGCTGAGCCTGTGCGTCCGGAGCCTGTGCTCCGCGACGGGAGAGGCCATGGCAGTGAGAGGCCTGCGTACCGCCAAAAAAAAAAAAAAAAAAAAAGAAAGAAAGAAAAACGTGATTATGTTCCAGTTGAAACGAAAGCATTATTCTCTTACAATTTTGTGTGACTGTTTTAGTCCCTTTAAGGGAATTCTCACATTTATTCCTTTGTGGAAGTGACTGATAAAAATGCTTGTAGATTTATCTTGGCTTTTTATTTTTATTTATGTTTTAATTGTGGTAAAATACACATAAGATTCATCTTGGTTTTTATTTTTTCTTTAAAAATCACAGAGAACATAGAACAAAAGGAACACAGCAGAATTCCAATGCCCAGTGTGCAGCTGTTCCCATGCTGTGATTATAATTGTAACTATCGTTCTGTACAAGCCTACACGTCTGGCTTTGTGTGTATTTGAACATGTGAATTTGTGCAGTGTAACTGTAAAGCACTGTGCTCCTTTCATGGCACAGAAAAGTTACGTTACTTACCAGGAGACACACTGGAGTGCTTCATGACACCAGGAGGGCTTCATCACGACAAAAGCGGGCTTTACTTAACTGATAGCCCTCAGCGAGGGATTCTGGGGTTTAGCCAAGGTCACTCCGGGACCACACTGCTTCTCAGAGAGTCTGCCAGCTTGCATTGTAAGGGATGTATTGTAAGGGAGCCACTACCCTTTGCAAGCACCGAGTGTAAATTTCTGAGAAACAAAGCCACACTGAAATCCAGAGAAGAGAAAGCCGGCTTAGACCGGGCGTAAATACAGCATGATTGAGATGGGTAAACAAGACATAGGCAAGAGTTTGGCCTTCAAGGCAAAAATAAACTGTTAGAAGAAGGACCGGTTTTTTATTTTTTTTATTTTTAAGAGTCCCTCAGAAGTGCCATCTAAAGATAGGCCGAGTGGTGCAGTGGAAGGACGACGGGATTTAGGGTCAGACAACCTGGCGTGACTTCCAGGTTCCGACCCCCCTGGTGATCGGCTGTCCAAGCCTGTGAGATATCGGAGCATGGTGACGAATTCAGTGGTGGGGAATGCATCCATGTTGCCCTGAAGCATGACACAAATGCTGTGTTTCTCTGTCCCACGTGTGCACATTTGGGCGTACGTATTCCTGATCAGGCACGGTGAGATTCTCTATATTTTATGTGATTCCAGCATCCCAAGCTCACACTATAAAAGCCAGTGGGGGACCTTCACGCCCTTAGGAATCTGGGAATTCTGATGCCAGTCAGGAGAGGTAGTTGACTCACAGAAATGCTCATGTGTTCTTTTTTTCTATCTCAAGGTTCAGTCTCCCTTTTAAACTAGGAAAACTCAAGTCTTTTTTCGACAGAGGCAATGCCAGACCCCGCACTGGCTTTTGCTTCCGTGAGGTATGTTATCTTTCAGTGCCCCACGTCATCCATTTCCAGAGGTCAGTGGTACCTGCTCCCTCGCTGGGCTTATGCCAGCGTGCTTCATCACGATAAAAGCGGGCTTTACTTAACTGATAGATTTCTTGGTCCTGCTTCACACGAATTGTCTGAAGTGTTGCTTTCCCCAGAGAATTTCATACTAGAAACCGCCTCGTGCAGCCACCACACGTGAGAGTAAACTTACGCTGATGTGGTTCAGCCACATGAGACCGAGGAAGAAGCAGACATAAAACTCTTTAAGCCGTCGTGTCCGAGAGACCCAGCCTGCGTGTCCTTCCAGCCCCCGTCTTTGGAGGACTGACGGAAGGGCACCCACACGAGTTTATTCTAGTTAGCAGTGTCACGTAGCAGGAAAGGGCAGTGAGGAATCAGAATTCTAAAAAGGTGGGCAACATTCATTTTAGGAATTGGAAGATACTCATGTTCGGTAGCCATTGTCGCATGGAGTCAGGCCTTCTGTGAGAACGCACGTTGAGCGTATTTAGCTATGATTCTGCAGTCATGCATCGCGATAATAACCGCTGCTTACGATTTCACAGGCTGCCAGTACCAGCGGCGGCACAGGGGAGCATTAACTTCTTGAAGGCAGGTCAGTCAACAGAGTTAAGAATTTTAATGGGAATTAGGGCATGTAGAAATTGCCTAGGTTTTATGCCTAAAGCACTGACATTCCGTTGCTGCTGTGTCATTAGCTCAGCTGACTGCATACTCTGCTGGTTTCTCGGTCAGAGGAATGACCTACTCGGTCACACTCCTCATCTATAAATAAATGGCCTCTGTAAGTAAGATATTCACTGTAGATCTAAGACTCCATGAGCCTGGGTTTGACGTAATGGGACAGATGCGCACGTGAACAAAACGTAAAGCCCCACGGTGGCTCACTCCTGTTCCGGCTACTATGTCCTAGACATAGAGAGTAACTGTGAGAAAGTCTGGTGTCAGTCAGGTGAAAAAAAATAAAGTGTCATAGAAAATCCAAAAATTAATTCAACTTAGTCGCTTGTCGGTACAGTGCAAATGACTGAATACATTTCAGACCAGCTGGGAAGTGTTAAAGATTAACCAAATGTGAAAGGGTTAGAATTATGCGTAATGGGTGCATTGTGTACGTGCAAATTGATTATTCAAAGTGTCTAGAAGACTTCTCTCAATAAAGTGTGTTATTGGTTGCAAATTCCGAGGTACTTCCATTGTGCAAAAATAACTGACTACCGGACTTCCCTGGTGGCGCAGAGGTTAAGAATCCACCTGCCAGTGCAGGGGACACGGGTTTGAGCCCTAGTCCGGGAAGATCCCACATGCCGTGGAGCAGCTAAGCCCGTGCGCCACAACTTCTGAGCCTGCGTTCTAGAGCCCGTGAGCCAAAACTACCGAGCCCGCGTGCCACAACTACTGAAGCCCACACGCCTAGAGCCTGTGCTCCGCAACAAGAGAAACCACTGCAATGAGAAGCCCGCGCACACCGCAACAAACACCCAAAGCAGCCCAAAATTAAAAATAAATTAATAAATTTTAAAAAACCTGACTACGTACCTTCTATCTAAATTACTGTGAATTGTGAATTGCTGTGCTGTGAAATGATGAGAGCCCCAAAACTGAAGCTAGAACTGGGGGTTCAAATCCTAACCACTTATGATCTGTGAAGCCCGGTTCTGTTCACTTGAACTTTCTAGATCTTGGCCTCTTTAGCCACAAAGCGGGAATAACGAAAGGGCTGCTGTGATGGTTAAGTTGTATAATGGACCTAAGGGACTTTATAAAATGTACACTTCCTTTGCGGACTGGCGGGCAAGGAGTGGTTTTATGTAGGCAGGTAGTAAGCCACCTTGCTGTTCAAGGATGTTAGTGATGAAAACAACTGGTATGTGCCACTCATGACTAAATTCAAAGGTTATAGTCAGCAAAATATATTTGTGTTAAAAGTAAGAACAGGTATGTGCGGAAACTTGTAGAAGACTGTGGAAGAAGCTCCTGAGTACGGGCTGTCTCTGCGTGGTGAGAGTGGGAAGAGTTGGGGAGAGAAAACTTTTAACATTTTATCCTCACGTCAGGATTTCTCAACCTCAGCACTAGTGACACGTGGGGCCCGATAATCCTTTCTCATGGGGGGGACGTCTTGTGCATTGTACGAGGTTCGCAGCATCCCTGACCTCTACCCATTCCGTGCCAGGGCCCTTCCCCCCAAGTTGTGACGAGGAATGTCTCCGGACATTGCCCGATGACCTTTGGGGAACAAAATTGCCTGCGGTTGAGAATCACTTAAAATCTCTCCCCTGAACATGTATTACTTATGTAATTCTAATGGCATTTTTAAAAAATAAAATTTACCCAAAGGAGTTGAAAACTTACTTCCGTGCAAAAACCTGCACACAGATGTCTATAGCAGCTTTTATCCATCATTGCCAGAACTTGGATGTCCTTTTGTGGGTGAATGGGTAAATGAACTGTTGCATCTAGACCATGGGATTATTATTCAGCGCTAAAAAGAAATGAGCTCAAGCCAGGAAAAGACATGGAGGAACCTGAAATGCACATCACCGAGTGAGAGAAGCCAACCTGAAAAGACTACATGCTGTATGATTCCAACTCTGTCACCTTCTGGAAAAGGCCAAACTACAGAGAGAGGGAAAAGATGAGTGGTTGCCAGGGTTTAGGGGACGGGGAGAGATGAGTAGGTGGAACACAGAGGATTTTTAAGGCAGGGAAACTATGCTTTATGATACTGTAGTGGTGGCCACATGTCATTCATAATAAATTTGTCAAAACCCATAGAGGGTACAACACCAAGAGTGAACCCTAATATAAACTATGGGCTTCGGGTGACGATGGTGTGTCCGTACGGGTTCATCGGCTGTAGCAGATGTACCCTCTGGAGGGGGGTGTGGACAGTGGGGGAGGCTGTGCATGTTGGGGGGGCAGGGGGCATATGGGAACTCTCTGTGCCTTCCCCTCCATTTTGCTGTGAACCTAAAACTCCTCTAAAAACTAAACCTATTAAAAATAATTTTCAAAAAGGAAAAAAAATTAAAGATGTCATCTCCGCACTGATGAGATTATTCTGTTCAGGTTCACGCTTCTGTGATACATAAAATAAAAGAATTGGGAAGTTTTCGCGAGACTTTGCACTTGGGTTCTGAAAGTACCATCTTAACGCAGCACGGCATTTGCCCGAGTGTCCTGAGGGCTCCCCGTGGCAGCTGTGTGTGTGTCCCAGGACCCAGGGACCTGGGCTGAAGTGCACCCCACGCTCCTGCTGCCGCCTCCACTGTGGTCCTTCCCAGGAACGAGGCACAGACCTGCTTCACTTCTGGAATAAAGCGCTTCTGTCGTGTGTTCATGTCTCAAGTCACCCTTAATGATATTTTACGGTTGTCTGTTTTAATTTAGTAATGACTTATGGGTGCACACCTTAATACAATGAACATGATTTTGCCCCAGGGCAGGGGTCGGCAGACTCCTGCCTGTAGGCCAACCCCGCCTTCCACCTATTTTTGTAAAGTTTTATTGAAACACGCCCACGCCCATTTACCTACTGTCTGTGGCTGCTTTTGAGCTGAGGCACAGTTGAGTACTTGTAACAGGATGGCTGCCGAGTCCAAGATACCTGCTCTTTGGCCCTTCGCAGAAAAAGTGTGCTCACCCCTGCTTTACACTTCTGGATCTTTACCTTCTTGTGTTGTCGTATCTCGACATGTCTCCCAATTTTTAAATTTAATTTCAGGAAAGGGGAGGATAACCAATAGAGTAACCTAACTAGACAAATAACAGAGACCGCCAAGTACATCCCATCTGAAGTATTCTGGGGCGTTCCTTGTGTTTTTCTGCACACCGTGTGTACTAGCATGTATTTATTGAAATGCCTGCTGCGTGGGCTTTTTGATCAAAGATACAAAACACCATCGTTTTCTTTTATTAAAAAAAGAAGTGTTGGGCTTCCCTGGTGGCGCAGTGGTGGAGAGTGCGCCTGCCGATGCAGGGGACACGGGTTCGTGCCCTGGTCTGGGAAGATCCCAGATGCCGCGGAGCGGCTGGGCCCATGAGCCATGGCCGCTGAGCCTGCGCGTCCGGAGCCTGTGCTCCGCCACGGGAGAGGCCACAGCAGTGAGAGGCCCGCGTACCGCAAAAAATAAAAAATAAAAAAAGTGTTTGCAGCATTCATGAGAAGGGCACTTGAAAGAACAGGGCAGTTGTATGCGGAATTTTGTACCGGGTGCTGCTGGAGCCATTGTTTTAAGAAGGTTTCTCAAGAAACAGACTCCAAGACTGAGGTGGAGTGGGAAGTTAGCTGGGGTTACAGATCTACTGCAGGGGCATGGGAGCAGGATGGGGCCGGGCATGGAGCTGCCATGCCACCCGGAAAGCCCTTTTTGCCCCATCCCTCCAAGTACAGCCCCCTATCCAATCACTTCTCTCTTTTTTTTTTTTGGCCGCGTCATGTGGCATGTGGGATCGAGTTCCCCGACCAGGGATCGAACCCATACACCCTACATTGGCAGCGTGGAGTCTTAACCACTGGACCACCAAGGACGTCCCTCCAAGCACTTGTCTCAGCTCCAGTGTGACTGACTTCAAGAACAGAGGCTGTGACTTCTCAGAATTCTGTTCCTAAACCCCCAAGGGTGTCTTAAGTGTGCAGGCGGATGCACCTTCGGTGTGGCAATGCTCAGACTTCCTAAGGAGCCTGGTGGTCTGGTCACCCTGCCATCTGCTCCCAGCAGAGCAGGGTCACTGGGTTGTGCCGTGTTCACGTATGGATCCCTCACGAAAGGCAGGTGCTCTCCTCCAGGGCCAGGAGTCGCTCTGTTTTGCTTTCTGTTCTGTGTCGTCTTCACCTGCATAGCGCCCTCCCCAACCTCACTAAGCAGGGAAGAAATACGAGAAATCACAGAAGATGAGAATGATAAATGGAACTTAATAGGAATACATATCAATACTGTATAGTAAATGTATATAATGTATCAACATGTGTCAAATATACATACATGTATTCAGAGACAATATGTACTTATGCAAAGTGGGTGTGTTACAGAGTTGAGTGTGGCTATTTTATCTAGTCTCACGCTCAGCCTTTTAATCGGAAAGGTTGTACCATTTACCACCAACTTTTTGTGTTCTGCTTGTGTCGTGCATTCTGGGTTTTTTTTTTCCCCTCCGTTCCTCCACTTTTGCCTAAACTGAGAATTTTTTATGCTTTTACTTCACCGTTAGCTTGTTAGCTACCCCTCTTCGTTTTATTTTTACAGTGTTGCACTAACGTTTGCAGTATGCATCTTAACTTATCACAGTCTACATTTGAATGATACTTTACCACCTCATGTATAAGAAACTTACAGCAATCTGTTTCTGTTTGCCTTCTGTACCTGTTTCTTTGTGCTTCTGTTGCCATACATCTTTCATATATGTTTCAAATGCTACAATACATAGTTATTTTGCATTAAGCATTTATATGTAAAAGAAACTTCAAAATGAGAAGAAAATATTTTTATATTCACCCCAATAGTTACCATTTCTGTCACCGTTCCTTTGCATAAATCCAAATTTCCGTCTGAGATAATTCTTCTTAAAGAACTTGCATTAGTATTTCCTGTGGTGCGGATCTCCTAGCAGTGAATTCTGTCTGCGTTTGTTGTTTGTTTGGAAAATTCTTCACTTTCATGTTTTGAAAGATGTGTCATCTGAGTGTAGAATTTTAGATTGACATATTCTTTGAGTCCTTGGAAAGTTTTGTTCTGTTCAGAATAATGCAAGCCAGAAGACAACAAGTTTATGGGATTTGTTTATCTTTTTCCTCTGGATGTCATTGTTTTTTCCCCCTCTGGCTGCTTTGAAGAGTTTCTTTTGTTGCTGACTTTCAGGAAATTGTGCTTTTCTTGGGGTTTTCTTTGGTGTTTATCCTGCATGGGATTTGTTTAGCTTCTCGGATCTATTTTACCTTTTCCAAACCTAGAATTTTCCAACAGATTTGATCTTGAAATTTTTGCTTTAAATATCACGTTGTCATCTTTAAGAGCTACTGTTTTAGAAATGAGCGCTAAAATGAACACAGTCTACTTTGGGAAACGAAGATAAACGTGTGTTTATAATCTTTGCGTGATTGTAAGTTTCTGTTGCCTCCTTGGACCACAGAGAGTTGGGTTCCCCGGAAAGTTCTCAGACCCCCGCCCTGGTCGTGTGCAGAGTGTGTCCACATCATTAGCTTGTGAATGAGGTTTTTTATCGGTAACTGTCTGGGTAAATGCCAGCTTTACGGGCGTGCTGCAGTAGGAACCGTTTCCCCGTCTCAAATATAGGTCGGAAACTTTACCAAAACCTTTCTCACATTTCGTACAGTAATGATCTGTTGACACATTAGTGCGCAGGAAAGGAGAGTTGATGGCACAGCCAAGATTACCGGCTACAGATAACAGTACTGAAATGTTACTTACAAATAACATTCAAACTCTACATTTTTTTTAGGCATTGGACAACAAACATTACCATCTAACTGTGGAGACTTTAAAAATAATGTTTTCAGGGCTACTGATTTTTATTTTTGGCTGTGTTGGGTGTTCATCGCCGCGCGAGGGCTTTTCTCTGGTTGCGGCGAGCGGGGGCTACTCTTCGTTGCGGTGCGCGGGCTTCTTGTTGTGGAACACAGGCTCTAGGCGCGTGGGCTTCAGTAGTATGGCACGCGGGCTCAGTAGTTGTGGCGCACGGGCTTAGTTGCTCTGCAGCATGTGGGATCTTCCCGGACCAGGGCTCGAACCTCTGTCCCCTGCATTGGCAGGCAGATTCTTAACCACCGCGCCACCAGGGAAGCCCGACCATGCAGGCTTTTTCAAAGGAAGATCTTTTAGGATGTTACTTGGTTTTAATTTATAGCTTTCTGTTGTGTATATGCTTATCCTTAAAGAATATTAAAGGTTAGGCCTTTGGAATTTATGCACAAAATTAATATTTATCATTAAGAAAAAATTCAAAACATTTTTTCTGTGTCATAAATAGAACTTTAACAGAGAAGGGATCCCTTTAGTGTTGTCTCTTTGAGTTTACACGTAAAAAGAGAAGGGTACACTCTTACCATAGTGGCAAAAAAATAAATAATCCACCTAAATAAAAGGTATTCCAAAAGTAGATTTTTTAAAAAAGATGAGATGATAAGAAGTGAGATGTTTAATGCACTGTGACCTTTCACCTCACAGTACCCATTTTCCTAGTTCGGTGAGTGAAAAGAGAAATGAGGATAATGGCCTGATTTTAATTCCCAATGTATAAAGGCTCATCTAGAAGTGTCCTACTTCTTGACACTATTATGATATTAAAAGTAACATTTATTTTTGTAAGTCATTACCAACTTGGCACACTTGCATTCATTTCCGTCAAGTACTGTCATCTTTAGATTTCAAGCTTCCGGAGTCTAAAGAAACGCACGTTGGTTTTATATTCTCTTGGAGAACCTACAGTCTTCCGACAGCAGAACCTCCCTTTACTGGACTGTCTAGCAACTGATGTATTCAAAGTCAATCAGAAAGTTGTCTTTAAAATTTCAGCGTATTTCTGAAAAGTCGGAAATTTGGGAGAGTTGGGCAAACCATAGCATATTGTACGTGGAGCGTCATTATCTAGGTGGATACCTGGGTACATGGAGGAGCCAGATGAGGAAGGTGGTTCACAAAATTTCTGCTGCCTACAGCTCAGAGCCATGAGAAAATCGTAACAAGAGAGAGATAATTTAGTGTATGTGAACCCCTGGTATGGCACTGTTAGTGGTGGTTCCTGGATATATCATTGAAAACACATTGTGAGATTCTGGTAGGAAGGATTCTTTCATTGTTTATTAAAAGGATTACATAACTTAAAGCACTTAGAACAGAGCCAGGTAGATAATAGATGCAATTATGTGTAAACTTTTTTTTTTTTTTTTTTTTTTTTTTTTTTTTTTTTTTTTTTTTTTTGCGGTATGTGGGCCTCTCACTGTTGTGGCCTCTCCCGTGGCGGAGCACAGGCTCCGGACGCGCAGGCTCAGTGGCCATGGCTCACGGGCCCAGCCGCTCCTCAGCATGTGGGATCTTCCCGGACCGGGGCACAAACCCGTGTCCCCTGCATCGGCAGGCGGACTCTCAACCACTGCGCCACCAGGGAAGCCCTGTGTAAACTATTCTTATTGTTTTTTTTTCTTTTCCATTATAGTTTATTACAAGACATTGAATATAGTTCCCTGTACTTTATAGAAGGACTTTGTTGTTTATCTGTTTTATATATAGTAATGTGTATTTGCTAATCACAGAGTCCTGATTTATCTTCCCCTGAACCCTGCGCCTGCCAAATCCCCTTTGGTAACCATAAGTTTGTTTTCTACATCTGTGAGTCTGTTTCTGTTTTGTAAATAAGTTCATTTGTATCATAGTTTAGATTCCACATATAAGTGGTATATGATATTTGTCTTCCTCTGTCTGACTTACTTTACTTTGTATGATAATCTCCAGGTCCATCCATGCTGTTGTAAATAGCATTATTTCATTCTTTTTTATGTCTGAGTAATATTCCATTGTGTGTGTGTGTGTGTGTGTGTGTGTGTATACCACATCTTCTTTGTTCATCTGTTGATGGACACTTATGTTGCTTCCATGTCTTGGCTATTGTAAATAGTGCTGCAATGAACATTGGGTTGCATTTATCTTTTTGAATTAGCATTTTCTGCAGATACATGCCCAAGAGTAGGATTGCTGGATCATGTGGTAACTCTATTTTTAGTTTTTGAAGGAATCTTCATACTGTTTTCCATAGTGGCCATACCAGTTAACATTCCCACCAGCAGTGTGTGTGGGGGGGTTCCCTTTTCTCCACACCCTTGCCAGCGTTCATTATTTGTAGACATTTTAATGATGGCCATCCTGATCTGTGTGAGGTGATACCTCATTATAGTTTTGATTTAAATTTGTCTAATAATTAGCAGTGTTGAGCATCTTTTCACATGCTTATTGGCCATAGGTATGTCTTATTTGAAAAAATGTCTGTTTAGGTCTTCCACCCATTTTTTGATGGAGTTGTGTTTTTTTAATTGAGTTGTATGAGCTGTTTGTATATTTTGGAAATTAAGCCCTTGTCAGTCGCATCGTTTGCAGATATTTTCTCCCAGCCCATAGGTTGTCTTTTTGTTTTGTTTATGGTTTCCTTTGCTGTGCAAAAGCTTATAAGTTTGAGTAGGTCCCATTTGTTTATTTTTGTTTTTATTTCTGTTGCCTTGGGAGACTGACCTAAGGCAACACTGGTATGATTTATGTCAGAGAATTTTTTGCCTATGCTCTCTTTTAGGAGTTTTGTGGTATCATGTCTTATATTTATAAGTCTTTAAGGCATTTTGAGTTTATTTTTGTGTATGGTGTGATGGTGTGTTCTAACTTCCTTGATTTACATGTGTCTGTCCAGCTTTCCCAGCACTACTTGCTGAAGAGACTGTCTTTTCTCCATTGTATATTCTTGCCACTTTTGTCGAAGATTAATTGACCGTAGCTGTGTGGGTTTATTTCTGGGCTCTCAGTTCTGTTCCATTGATCCGTATGTCTGTTTTTGTATCAACACCACACTGTTTTGATTACTGTAGCTTTGTAGTAGTATTGCCTAAAGTCTGGGAGGGTTCTGCCTCCTCCTTTGTTTTTTTTTTTTCCCTCAGGATTGCTTTGGCAATTCTCGGTCTTTTACGGTTTCATATAAATGTTTGGATTATGTGTTCTACTTCTGTGAGAAATGTCATGGGTGCTTTTATAGGAATCACATTAAATCTGTAGATTGCTTTGGGTAGTATTCTGTAGTATTGCTTTGGGTAGTAATCCATAGTATTGCTTTGGGTAATCTGTAGTATTGCCATTTTAACAATATTAATTCTTCCAGTCCAAGAGCATGGGATGTCTTTCCGTTTCTCGGAATCATCTTCAATTTCCGTTATCAGTGTTTTATAGTTCTCAGCATATAAGTCTTTCACCTACTTGATGAGGTTTATTCCTAAATACTTTTTTTGAAGCGATTTAAAAGGGATTGTTTATTGTTTTTTTGGTTTCTTTTTTTCTTTTCTTTTTACTTTCTCCTTCTGATATTTCATTGTTAGTGTAAAGAAGTGCAACAGATTTCTGTATGTTAATCTTGTATCCTGCTACCTTGCTGAATTCGTGTATCAGTTCTAGTAGTTTTTGCCTGTAGTCTTTAGGGTTTTCTATATATAATATCATGTCATCTGCATATAATAATTTAATCTCTTCCCTTACAATTTGGATACCTTTTATTTCTTTTTCTTGTCTCATTGCTGTGGCTAGGACTTCCAATACTATGTTGAATAGATGTGGAAGAGTCGGCATCCTTGTTACAGATGTTAGCAGAAAGACTTTCAGCTTTTCACCACTGAGTATTATGTTGGCTGTGGGTTTGTCGTAAATAGCTTTTATTATGTTGATATGTTCCCTCTGTACCCACTTTGGTAAGGGTTTTTATCATGAATGGATGTTGAATTTTGTCAGATGCTTATTCTGCATCTATAGAGATGATCATACGGTTTTTTTCTTTTCTTGATGTGGTGTATCACATTGATTGATTTGTATATGTTGAACCATCCTTGTGACCCTGGAGTGAATCCAACTTGATTATGGTGTATGATTTTTTTTATGTGTTGTTGAATTCGGTTTGCTAATATTTTGTTGAGAATTTTTGCATCCATATTCATTGAAGATATTGGCCTGTAATTTTCTTTTTTGGTAGTGTCTTTGTCTGGTTTTGGTATCAGGGTGATGGTGACTTCATAGAATGTCTTCGGGAGTGTTTCTTCCTCTTCACCCTCCTGGAAGAGTTTGAAAAAGATTGCTATAAGTTTTTCGTTGTTTGTTTGGTAGAATTCCCAAGTGAAGCCGTTCGGTCCTGGAATTTGTTTGCAGGAAACTTTTTTTTAATTATAGATTCTATTTCACTTCTGGTGACCTGTCTGTAAAAATATCTATCTCTTCTTGATTTAGTTTTGGTGAGCTGTATGTTTTTAGAGACTTGTCCATTTCTTCTAGGTTGTCCAATTTGTTGGCATATAATAATTGTTCATAGTGTTCTCGTGGCTTTTTAAAATTGCTGCAATATCAGATGTTATTTCTCCTCTCTCATTTCTTATTTTGTTTATCTGGGTCCTCTCTTTTTTCTTCTTGGTGAGCCTGGCCAGAGGTGTGTTGATTTTTGTTTACCCTTTCAAAAAACCAGTTTTTGGTGTTATTGAGTTTTTCCATTGTTTTATAAAACTCTATTTTATTTATTTCCTCTCTGATCTTTATTACTTCCTTCTTTCTGCTGACTTTAGGTTTTGTTTGTTATTCTTTTTCTAATTCTTTTAGGTGGTAGGTCAGGTTGCTTATTTGACATTTTTTCCTTACTTTTTGAGGAAGGCGTGTATTGCTATGAACTTCCCTCTTGGGTTTTCTTTTGCAGCATCCCAAAGATTTTGTATGGTTGTGTTTTCGTTGTCATTTGTCGCAAGGTATTTTTTTAATTTCCTCTTTGATTTCATCGTTGACCCATTGGTTTTTTTAGTAGCGTGTTTAGTCTCCATGTAATCGTTTTTTCCTCATTTCTGTTTTTGTGGTTCAATTCTAGTTTCATGCTGTTACGGTCAGAAAAGATGCTTGAAATAATTTCTGTTCACCGTAAATTTCTTGAGGCTTGTTTTGTGTGTCCTAGTATGTGGTCTGTCCTGGAGAATGTTCCATGTGAACTTGAAAAGAATGTGTATTCTGGGGCTTTTTTGGATTTAATGTCCTGAAAATGTCCATTTTTGTCTAATTGTTCTATTGCATCATTTAGGATCCCTGTTGCCTTATTGATTTTCTGTCTGGAAGATCTGTCCGTTGATATCATTGGGGTATTAAAGTCTCCTACTGTTATTGTATTCCCATCAATTCCTCCCTTCATGACTGTTAGTATTTGTTTGATGTATTTAGGTGCTCCTTATTATTTAACCCAGGGTTACCAATCCTATTGAACGTGGAAAATTGGATCACAGAACTGTTTTTCATGTGGTGACACTAAACACATAGTAACCATCTGGGAAACATCATTGTGAAGAACATGCTTTGGGAAACTCTCTCCTGCTTCTTCGAAAGCTCCGTTTGCTTGGCTTCCAAGTCCCTGTGGTTCTAGGCTTTCCTGGCAGCAGCCGTGCATGTCATTGTCCCGTTCTATGGGTGATGATGGAGAGGTGATTGCTGAAAAGGCCTGCTGCCCCGGGTATCTTTCCCACCTGTCCTTCATGGTGTGTTAGATTCTGAGGGTCAGGAATGCTGTGGTGACTTAGCAGGGTGGTTCCGGCAGAGGTCTCTTTGAAGTTGCAGTCAAGACATCAACCGGAGCTACAGGGACTTGATGGTCTGATACGTACTGGATGATGCAGTGCGATGGTGGCTCTCATGTGGCTGGCATATGGTGTGGGCTGCTGGCCGCAGGCCTCAGTTCTGCTCCGTGCTGACCTCTCCACCAGCAGTTAAAGGAATTTAATTGTACACATTTGATTCATTTTTATCAGGAGATATAATCAGTATGTATATAGTTAAGCATTTCAGTTATGATCAATAAAAATGTAGGTTTATCCTGAATTTTCACTGAGCGAGCCATATGGATTATTCGTTTTGTTCCACAGATTTGGGCCACCAAGAAGGAAGCATGATGACAATCTATGAAAATATCCCCTAGATAATTCTTTTGGAATCTTAAGCCCTGTGTGAAACTGTTACTTCGCCTTCTACTATTTCTCCGTAAGAATCAGGCCGAAGTCATAAAGAGATGAACTTGGTCTAAAATCTGTTCTGTTAAGAAGTTTCTTGGCATTATTGGCATCTGGGGGCCGATGAGTCAAGTCTTCCGTGCAGGGAGGCTGTTCTGTGCGTTGTAGATGCTGAGCGCTATTCCTGGTCTCTACCCACTAGGCGCCAGTACCTCCCCTCCTCCACTTGTGACGACCGAGAGATGTCTCCAGACATTGACTGATATCCTGCAGTCCCCAGGGGCAGAGAGCGCAGCCATCCCTGGTTGAAAACCACTGTGTTAAAATAGGACACACCATGGTAGTTCCATGCTGCTATTAGGGGTTACATACGTGGATCCATATCAGATATCAGTGTGAGAAGGTACCTGGGTAGCCAGAGTCACCTCAAGGGGTCCTGGGAAGCCAGAAGTGCAGGCAGTTACCAACTCAAAACTTTGGAGCTAAACTACCTCAGGGGAGGGAGAAGGATTTAGAATGATAGCCAGGGCTGCAGGCAAAACAAAACCAATCCGGCACCTCTGGTTGCCCTGATAGACTTGGCAAAGCTTCTGAGCAGAAGAGTAATTTGGTTTGCCCCAAGGAGAGCGACACTGCACTATTCCTTGTCTCTGGCAAAATGATGTAGAACGATACATACCCAAGGGATGGGAAACGGGGGCTCAAACACATTCCTGGACATCAGTGTTCCTAACAGCAGTATTCACAGTAGCCAGATGCCCATCAACTGGTGGCTGGAAAGGTAAACAAAAGGTGGTGCATGCGTTCAACAGAATAGTGTTCAGCCATACAGAGGAATGAAGTACTGATACATGCTGCATTGTGGATGAACCTTGGAAACATCATGCTAAGCGAAAGAAGCCGGACATAGAGAAGGTGTTGTATGGTTCCATTTATGTGAAATGTCCAGAACAGGCAAATCTGCAGAGACAGAAAGCAGGCCGGTGGTTGCCTGGGAGGGGGATTGAGGACTGACTGCTTAATGGGCCCGAGGTTTCCTTTTGGGGTGACATAAATGTTTTGAGACTTGACGTAGGGATGATTGCACAGCATCGTGAATATACTAAAGGCTTTACGCCTCCTGTGTGGGAGGACTATTAGTCATTGTCTACACCATTCCATGCCAAGAACTGACAGCAACCAGAAAATGAGTCCTTTTTATATTTATTACTACCTTTGAGAGGAAAGAATATATTGCATTTGTTCAAATCATTTGCGTGGCAGACTTCCCTGGCGGTCCAGTGGTTAAGACATTGCCTTCCGATGTAGGGGGTGAGGGTTCGATCCCTAGTCAGGGAGCTGAGATCCCTCATGCCTCGCAGCCAAATAACCAAAACATAAAACAGAAGCAATATTGTAACGAATTCAGTAAAGACTTAAAAAAAGTGTGGGGGGGACTTCCCTGGTGGTCCAGTGGCTAAGACTCCATGCTCCCAATGCAGGGGGCCTGCGTTCGATCCCTGGTCAGGGAACTAGATCCCACGTGCCGCAACTAAGAGTTCGCATGCCACGACTAAAGATTCCTCATGCTGCAACGAAGATCCAGCACGCCACAACGAAGATCCCATGTGCCACAACTAAGACCTGGCGCAGCCAAATAAATAAATATTTTTTAAGAAATCATTTGCGTTTCACACAAATCTTTTTCAGCACGTAAATTTTTGCCAGCACTGTTTTTTTTTGTTTTTTTTTTTTTTGCGGTACGCGGGCCTCTCACCGCTGTGGCCGCTCCCGTTGCGGAGCACAGGCTCCGGACGCGCAGGCCCAGCGGCCATGGCTCACGGGCCCAGCCGCTCTGCGGCACGTGGGATCTTCCCGGACCGGGGCACGAACCCGCGTCCCCTGCATCGGCAGGCGGACTCTCAACCGCTGCGCCACCAGGGAAGCCCTGCCAGCGCTGTTTATTGATAGTGGTTCTATTTAGGTGTTAATAATGGGAAAATCAGGACTGACCAGGGGTTGGAAGTTCAGGTTTCTCACTTTAACTTATTATTTCTAGTAATGAACTAATTAATTTTGACATGTTGCATAACCAGAATGTTATTAACCAGTCATATTTCACATTTTGTGTGTTTATAACACATAGATGATGTTAATTACATGTACTGAATTTAACAACTTATATCAAAGATACCTTCAATTTGTGAGTTACCATCTGTTTTGGGCCAGGGAATAGGAATTTGATACTGAAGCTTTTTCCTGAACAGCTTGTAATGAGAGCTGTTTATATATTAATTACGTAATTGAATTATTATGGATTTTAATGTTTTAATTTTCAAGCAGTTTGGGGCTTATTGTGGTGACATCTGCTTATATTTTGATACTTTATGGTGTTTAGCAGTTTCATCATAATGCTCTTGCGTTTACAGCCCAATCCCGAAAATAATTTGCTGTCTGCTTCAGGTTTGCTGTAAGGAGTATCGTCCTATTTCATCTCCACTACCGACTTTTTTTCATAATGAAATGTAGTTTTCTTTTATAAGCAAAGTCAGTATTCCCTAGTGCCTGCTTCAGTCTGGTGCCCTTTAATTTCTATTCAAAGAGCTATAGAGGAGTTTTGTTTAAATCTTACTATTTTCCTTCAGTGGTAGATTTTTTCAGTTGTCCTGGTTTTATCTTATATATCCTTATGTGGCTTAAAAATGTACTGTAATGAAACTTAAGGGCCTATGAACCTGCTTGTAGAATCCTTTTAGTCTCCTTTCTTTGAACAGTGTAACGATAAACGTGACTCAGTGGGAGTAATTTACTTGAATTTCCTTAAAACATTTCAAGAGGTTCTGTATACATTCACTAATAAGAAACACCTTCATTCATAGCCTCACTTATGGGTTTGAATTATATTAAACCTAGCGCCTTTTTATTATCACTTAAGGCTATCGAACAAGAATTTAGAGAAAACAGCAAGCATTTAATTTCCTTAGTTCTTGAGCTTGTAGATAATTTCAACCCTGTAGGAGACTGGATTCACTCACAACTAAAGAGAATTTATGAGGAGGAAGAAGGTAAATATTATTACGTTGATCCTGGTTGACTGCTTACTGTTTATACTGACGGAAAAATACAAATGAGTTTTTGATAGGAAGGATTATCTTATGACATATACCCCTGGCTTCTTCAGAAATCCATGCAGGTGGAACCCCTGTGAAATGGAAATGTAGGAAAACAATAATGTAAAAGTTGAGAGTCAGTGCTTGCTTTCGCTTTATTTTAGGGAAGCCAAAAAAGGAAAAAAAGATTCTAATGTTTCTGTGTTTTTCTGGGCACATAAAAGAGTGGATGTCTGCACACAAACATGCATGCCATGATTATTGTAAACAGTTGCCCAAGCCATGTCTATAATGTCAGAAAAGATGTCTGGAGCATCTTTTCTTCTCTTAAGGGTGTGTACAGTTTAATTTATTGGTTGTATGTGATATGGTCTCTAAAACAAAGATATTTCAAGTGGGCATTAGTTTCATTGAATGATGGCAGGAACAATATCTGAGCTAAAATCAATTTTATTTACTTTGAGACTTTTTCCTTACAAATCTCTACATGTACCATAATACTGACTGGCCGTTTTAATTTCTCCTTTTTCACACTGCAAATAAAACTGCATAGTTTGTGTTAAAGTTTTAGGACAGAGATTATGAAACAGTAAAATGTGTTAAGTTTGAGTTGGGATGAAAAAGAAAAACAAGAATAGGACAGGTCAAAGGTGAACAATTCCCGAAGAATTTTAAGGTGTTTTTTGTTGTTACTGTTGTTGTTGTTGTTGTTGTTTTTCAAATCTCTCTGTTTCTCACCAGGCAAGGTCCCAGCAGACACTTGGCGTTTTATATGATCGGATGCTGGGGAGCCCACTGGTTCAAAGGTCTACACATGAAGTCAGCCTAAAGGTAAACGCCTGCCTTTGATCTTTGTCTTTTACCTGAAATTTGTTTGAAGCAGAGCTGCGTTTTGCCAAAACTGGACACCTTCTGTTTTAAAATGCTTTCTTGAGACAGAGTCTGAGGTCTTTCTCCTTGCTGAAGTTGAAGGTAGTAGATAGAGCATCATTAAATAATGATGGGCTCTTTAGTCCATTCTACATAACGGATTGGCCTTTTATTGCCTTCCAAGAATTGTGGATACTGAACCAGCCATTATAAACTTTTCTGGGTCTTACCGGAAGCAGATGACACTTTCTAAAATCATTCCCTCTTGTCAACACGGTGAATTAAAATTAAGCTGCAAAATTAATTATAATTGGGCACATGAGTCTGGATCTTAGTTGGCCGCCGTATCTTAATGCTATGGTTTATTAGTTTCTTAATACGATTTGTGTCTGTCTGCAAATTGATTTACTACTTAACCTCGAAACTTCTTAGAAAAACGTGTAGCTTACTATTTATAGATCTAATGAGAGGATGAGGTACCCGGAAGAGCTAACCGAACAGTCGTAGATGCACAGGCCTCAAGAGTTGAAGCCCAGGGAGTTCCCTGGCGGTCCAGTGGTTGTTGGGACTTCACACTTGCATTACAGGGGGCATGGGTTTGATCCCTGGTTGGGGAACTAAGATCCTGCAAGCCGCATGGCCAAAAAAAACAATCAAGAGTTGAAGCCACATCCCAAACTAAAACTGATGGCTCCCTCCCCATCCGCTACCAAGAAAAAGTGCTGTTATCTGTTGGTAGATGGGATTTTAGGGTTTGATTTTATCATTTACTGTTTTGTGTTTTCTGGTTCTTCCTTTAACTTTTTTACATTAAAAAACTGATAGAACTTTTGTACTTTTAAAAACATCAAGATGGAAATTTGGGGAAGATTTTTGCTTTATTGTTTTAAAGGAACCAATCAGAACTAAAATGATAGACCCAGATTTAACCAAAGTAAGAATCTTAGAGGGGTGGGGTAGGGAGGGTGGGAGGGGGACGCAAGAGGGAGGAGCTATGTGTATATGTATAGCCGATTCACTTTGTTATAAAGTAGAAACCAACACACCATTGTAAAGCAATTATAATCCAATAAAGATGTTTAAAAAAAAAGAATCTTATTGAAGTATTTTTGTTTGAAGCCAAATATATAACAAGGTAAATATGTACAGTTGACCCTTGACTGGGTTTGAACTTCACGAGTCCACTTATACATGGATTTTTTTCAATAAACCATGGACTGCTGTATACAGTCCATGGTCGAATCCACAGATGAGGAATCATGGACGCAGAGGGCCAACTGCACAGTTATAAGTAGGTTTTCAACTGCACAGGGGCCCATCCCCCTACCCCCCCATGTTGTTAAAAGTTCAACTGTATTAGAATTTCAGTATTTTACTTAAATATTTGAAAAGCGTAGTTTGTTTTAAAAAATAAAAAAATTATAAAAGGTTAATTGAATCTGTGACATCAGATGTTGACATCCATGTCGTAACATGAACCCTTTTTATGGCCACATAATATTCCATTCTATGGACGTACCACGTTGTGTTTATCCCTTCATCAGTTGACGGACATTTGCGGTGTATTTACTTTTATTGAGTGGTTATGAGTCATGCTGCTGTGAACATTCGTGTACCAGTTTTGTGTGGACGTATACCTTCATGCCTCTTGCGTATATACCTGGCAGTAGAATTGCTAGGTTGTTAAGGTAACTCTGTTTAACATTCTGAAGAACCGTCCAACTTTTCTAAAGTGGCTGCACCATCAGTCAGTATGTTTTGAAATGCAGTTGAACCATATTTTAAATGTCAGAGGGAAGAGGAGAGAGGAGGTGTGTTGCTCGTGAGTGTTTCGATTGTGTATTATTAATTCAGTATTTAGGGAACGTAAGCTTTGCTTGGATTGAATTGAATTGAGCACACGCTGACTTCCTGCTGCTGTGTGTGAGGCACTGGTGCTTAGCTTTAAAGATGACTCTGGACATTTTTGTAGCCTTTCTTTAGCTCCTTGTACAGTTTATACGTGCAGATGGTCATTTGGGACCGTGCTGGGAAATGACACACTGTTGCTTACCTACCACGGTAGCCACGGTGCGTCCACGAGCTGGGGAGTCACCTGTATAAAAACCACAGGCCCTTCCTCTCTGTGTTGGGTGCTGTGTGTCAGAAAGTGAGGGCTAGTATCTGTTCCCCTTAGACGTACCTGGTTTCAGCAGGTGCCTCCTTTGAAAGCCATTCACAGCAGACCGCGGCTGTGGTGTTTTCTTGGCTGTCCATTTCACAGTGGTCAGTGTGCTCACCAGAAACATCCGCATTTCGGGGCATCACCTTCAGGTTCTCAGACAGGGAGATTTCAGGCTGGGAAGCGGTAAGGCAGGTGTGCTCTAATGTAGAAAGGGGAAAATCTTCAGGAGAGCGAGGTTGGCCGACCTTTCCTGTCAAGGGCTAGAGAGTAGATAGTTGAGGCTTTGTGGGCCAGTGGGCCTGTGCTGCACCCGCTCCGTTCTGCCCTTGTCGTGTGAGAGCAGCTACCGACCTTACGCAGATGAGCAGACGCGGCTGAGTGCCAACGCAACTTCACTGATGGACACTGGAATCTGAATGTCATATCAGCTTCGTGGGTGGCAAAATAGCATTGTTTCGATTTCCTTTTCAACCATTTAAAAGCGTAAAGGCTATCGATAGGTCACAGTGCTTGCAGAATGCGGCTGCAGGTGGGAATTGGCCTGTGGGCCGCAGTGAGCCCACCTCGACCTAGAGAAACACACCTGTGTTATTTCTCCCTCTTCTGACTGCAGCCTTTGAGTTGGAGGACATCCGAGGTGCAGCTCTGCAAGGTCTGTGGCGTGCTTAGGGCAGCATCCAAGTTGTGGTTACTCGACGAAAGCACTGCAGATTCTCAGGGAGTCAAGACTTGTAGGAATCTGAGGGCCTTCCATGTGAAGGGCGGCTCTGGACTTGTGTAACCGCCACCGCTCAGATGTTCTCAGCCCTGGGCAGTTCCCCGCCCCTCCCCAGGGGACATTTGATCACGCCTGGAGACGTTTTTCAGGGAGATCGAGAGCTTCTGGCATCGAGTGGGTGGAGACCAGGGATGCTGCTCTACGGTGCACAGGGCAGCCCATCCCAGAGATTTCTGTGCTCCCCAAAGTCCGGAGTACTGAGAGTGACGAACCCGACTCACTGCTACTGTCACTACTTGGTTTTGTGTTTTAATCCGAACGGTTTCGTGGCTGTGGAAATTTAAGATGCCGAGCATTTGGCTACAAGACTGAGTTCCTGCGTTTGCCGACATAACATGAGACTCGTTGAACTCTCATCAGATACTTGGGTTCACGATGCTTTAAGCATTTTTCTTTTAAAACTTTTTGTTGTTGTTGTCATTCATTTAAATTGAAGCATCAAAATACGCTTTAACACCAAGATTTTTGAGACGCAGGCTACCTCAAAGGGCAAGGCATCGCCCGCCTTAATATCTACGGAGAAAACCACAGGGTTTATTTTTCAGAACTTTGGAGGTCACCTTATATGAGTAAATGACCTCACTTACGACTCCACCTACTGCAGGAAAGGGAATCATCAGGGCCCAAATAAATCCTGCGTTATGTGGGTGAAAATCACAGCGTCTTAGAGGTTTCATAACCAGCCTGTACATATTGCTGAAATTGGTCTGAGGGCCTAGTGCACATTGTAAAGAATCTGATGCCAGCCTCTCAGTCTTAGAGATAATTAAAATCTGTACGTTAATTTACAGATTAATCGGCAGCGTTAGCTTACAAGACCCAAGTCATTAGAAAAAGAAGACAGACTACTCTTATGTGGAAGCAGCGGCTGTCTGTGTCTCCCAAGGCACTTTGCTTTGAAATCTTGGGTACCTGAACTGGCATTTCACTGTGTAGAGGAGAAGAGTAAAACGATAACTGTGCTATTGGTCTTACACGCATCGTCTGGCTCCGTGATGCAGACTTTCTTAGCAGGGGTTTGCTGTTACTGGGTGGGACATTTTTTAGGAAGGCTTCCTTCTGGGTCTGCCTCCCGATCAGGCAGAGAAGTGGAGGGTGGGGAGGGTTTGCGGCTCAGAGGGTTTGCGAGAGGACCCGGTGGCCGCTCTGGAGATGCGCACATGGTCTTGGCGGTAACTCCAGGACGGGACGCCTCTCTTGTCACGTCAGCATCCTTCATGGCTCTGCACACAGGGTTGGGATGCAAGGCCCCAGCCAGCCGTTAATTAACCCAGAAGGGCAGCCAGGCACAGAAAGGACCCTCTCGGAATGCCTCACGCAGGGGATGTTTTGGATTTTGTGAAGCGCCGCATTATTTTCGTAACCCGAGAAGACTCCCTTCTCTCTGCTCTCTCGACCCTGCGGCTTTATTTCCTACTCAGCTGGGCTGCTCTCATAGTGATGATTTCTGAAGACGCTGCCAGATTTTAATGACATTTTAATGAATATGAAAACGGTTCACGTTCATAGGAGAGAATTTGGAAGCTACAGAAAGGCACGCACACACACACAGATAAAATTCCAGCATGATCCCACCCCTGGAGAGGTGGGTGTATTTTATTATCTTTTTTATATTTTAGAGGGTATCTTTTGTGTGCGTGTACAAAATGAAATTTGGCGACATGCACGTTCCATCCTGAAACCTGTTTTTTTCATGTATCGCCGTATCACGGACATTTTCTCCCATCGTGAAAATCCTTTTGAGGACTGCCCCTTACGACACTAGTTCATTCTTATATTTAAATGGCACTTCCACTGCTAGGCCTGTGAACTCTGATAATAAAATGATAGTTCTTTGATTATATTTATCATTTTGGACCATTTGACTCCCAAGTAAGTAAATATAACTGTAAAATGAGTGAAAAATCTTGACCTTTGGGGGGATTTTTCTTTTCTTACCGTAAAATAATAGACATACTCATTGGTGAATGAAGATATGTCTATTTAAAAAACAAAAGAAAACACTGTTAACATTTTCCTGTTCCCCGCCCTATCTTTTCTATGTATATATTCTCCTATAATCGGGGTCCAACTGTAAGCGCCTTAATTTATTGAATCGCACTCATGCTGTCATCGGACAACAAAACAGCTTTCAGTACGTTCAGTGGCTACGTATCGGCTTCGTTACGGTTATGCCGGAAGAACAGGTATATGCAGTGTATAAAACAAGCCTGCTTCGTCTCCGCAATAAGCTGGGTCCCCGTCAAGATCGTACAGAAGGATTTATATGTAAATGCTGATGTGTAAATTAGAACTCTTCATCTTAAACTGACCACTGGGAAACTCAGTTTCCTTTTGAAGGGAGAAAAACATTATGGATAAAGCGAGCAGGGAGGTGTAAGACCCCAGTGCGTTCCAGTCAGCAGAGAATTCGTGAGATGCGGAGAGAAGAAAAGTGCCTTGTTACGCTGAGGTCATTTCTAGCAGATCTTCCAGCTGCTCTGGCTCTCGGTCCTCAGTCTGCATGGAATCAAGTCCCAAAGCGCCCTGAGCCTCGTCCAGAAGATTACTTTAAGAGATGGATTCTTCCAGCGTGAAAGCCAGCAGACTAATAGCAGAGACAAGACATGAGACAAAGTTTCTTCCGTCCCTGCTTTAAAGGATTTTAAGAGAACATTTCATAATGGGACAGATTGTTAAAAGAGAAACTTCTGCCACCAGGGATATCAGCCGAGCACCACGGCCCCCGCCCTGTAATCGCTGTGCGCTTACTTCGCTGTTTCCGAACCAGCCTCCCCTCCTGTTGGCAGGGAACGCGCTTGCCTTTTCTGTCTTCCTCTAGCAGAGCCAGCTCTCAAGTAGCTCTCTTGTGATTATATACTTTAAGGTAATTAAAGAGCAGTGAAGATTTTGTTGTTTGGGGGCAGTCCTCTCCCTTCCCAGAGCACGAGAGCATATTAAATTCTGTAAGTGCATACTCAGTACAACGAAACCCTCAGACGCCATTTCTCCTGCAACTGAATTACTTTGTGAACTGGACTGTGAGTCATAGAAGTTTTTGCCACCTTGAAATTAAATCATGAAAAGGAGAAATACTATAAATAATAATGATAAATAATCTTCCCTTTAGCTTCCTGATGGATTTAACCCCGAATTATTACTTATGTTGGAATACTCAATTTTAGTGGGGCAACTCCGGGGATGTCATCCGTCCGCACTAATTTTTCCTCCTTCTGTAAGCAGAACAGTGAGGGAATGTGTAGCTTTACCTCGCGGTGAGGGCGGTCATTTCTTTTTTGCACACTCACAGCGCCAAAGACCTCAAATCAACCTGACTGGAGGTGCCTCGAATCAAAACCGGGTCAGGCAAGAGAATAAACACAATTGCAGTAATTAAGAACCCTTTTTAATTTTTTTCCTTCTTTTGGAGGCCGAGGACGATCTGCCGGTGCTGAAAAAGCTCTCCTTTATTCTAGAGCTGGGGAGGTTGGAAGGCATCCACGGGAGTCGTCACGACTTGAGCTGGCCACGGCCAGCTCCGGAAACCGGCGAGGTGCTGCAGTGAGACCCGGCCCTCCGGGTCTCCATGGTAGAAGTGCTGGGCCGAGTGTGGAGGGAGATGCTTTCTCGGACGGGCTCTCGACCTGCCGCTGGCCTGTTGACGCGTCACCCGCTGCCAGCTCTGAATCACTTTGGCAAGGGTGCTGTGTTCCTCGGGCCCTTCCAGGGGGCTCTTTGCTTTGGGGATGCTCGCAGGTAGCCGAGTGGGAGTAATAGCCGTCCTACGTCTCTCCTGTGCCCGGGGCCCTGACCTGGGAGTTTGTATAAAAGCTGTGCGTCCTCACCACGTCTGCCGGATGTAACGGCTCTCGTCATCCTCAGTTTGGAGAAGGGAAAACTGAGCCACGTGACTCGCCCTGCAGTCCACAGCTAGAAAGGGATGGGGGTATGATTAGGAATCAGGCCACCTGGCTCTGAGCCACGAGGCCCCCGAGTCCTCCGTTTTGTGCTCTCCTCTGTGGCTCTCAGGACGTTAGTTCCCTTACCTCTAGCCGCGGACCCCGGAACCATCACCCTGGTGTACCCCAGCTTTATTGCAGCCAGTACAGGCATTTCGAGCTCCACATCACGTGCCCACAAAAACCGTCCTTGGCAGAAAGGACACAGGCCAACTTCTCCCCCACCTCACAGCCCACGGTGACGGCACAGAGGGCCATCTTCCCGCCCTGGGTCCCAGGGAGCACTTGGTACGTCCTTGAAGGTTACCCCCACCCCCACACACTGCTCCTTCCTTTCCTTCCTTTTTCATACTTCTCCGCCAAATCTTGTGTCCATCAGTCGAGGATTCACCTTCTCCCTCTCCCAGACCTTCCTCCCTCTTCCCTGACCTAGCCTTCCCTGGAACCCTGCTGCCGTCCCTCTTAGTACCTTGTGGTATAGGCGCGGGGCTTTAACTACAGGGGCTTTCGGTTATTTGCATAGACATCTTACTAACAGCTTCAAGGAAGCGGTGTGTGTGTGTGTGTGTGTGTGTGTCTGTCTGTTTGTCTGTCTGTGTGTGCGTGCGCGCGCCTGCATCTGAATTTGTTTCATCCCTGCCATTGCCGTCACCATGCCTTGAATATCGTAGGCGTTCGGTAATTTTTTCTATCATCGCTTTGTACCTCATTTATCTCAAGTGCGGGAAAAGCAGGGTGAAGCATTTGCCTGTTTCCATTTGCAGCGGGGTTACAGTAAACACGAGACTGGGGTCCACATGCTCATCTCCCGTGAGGAGTGGCGGCTTCTCACTGTGGGGTCTTCTCGTCACAGAGCGTTTCTTTCTGAAGAGGTTTTTGTAGGAAGTAACGTCCGGCCCTCATGGTGATTGAAGAAAGTCCATGGCGAGCGTCAGGGCTGTGCTAGTATTTGCAGTTGCAGAGTGCCTCAGAACTGACAGAAACCACCTTCCCACCTGCAAGATGGAACGTGGCTCTCATTTCAGACTCACAGAGACAGAAAGGAGGCAGAAGAGTGGGTCCCAGGGCCTGGGGTAGGGGGGAACGAGGAGGTAGTGTTCACTGGGGACAGAGGTCGTTGGCGGTGGTGGACAACTGTGGAGGTAGGTAGGGGGGTGGCTGCACAACAATGGGAATGTCCTTAATGCCACCACCGGGTTGTGCACTTCAGAATGGTCACGATGGTAAATTAAACGTTGTGTATGTTTTAACACAATTGAAAAAACAAAACAAAACAAAACACCAGACCTGGGAATTGAGCCACTGACGTAAATTTCACCTCTCTGTGTCTGGGGTAGAGAAGCCCGCGCCCGTCCCCGAAACTTTGAATAGCACCGTAATACCAGCACGTTTATTTATTATACATGAAATTATACAGAAAATCCCTGATTTTAAAAAATCCGTAATCTTATTCTAACATCTGTCTCTGGAAATTGAGCTCTTGTCTTGGAGAAAAGAGGATAGGTAACTTTTTTTCCCCAACCTTATGCAGATCTTGGCGAAATTTGTCTAAAGCAGTAGCTTTTGCCAAGTGAAGATCAGCCGTTTTACTCATTTGCGTCAAAATAGTGATGTTGACCCAGTAAAATGACAGCAGCCACCTTCAAGCACTTTGCTCAGAGGTACCGCAGTTAGACACCAGTTAATTGTTGGTTTCTCTTGATTTTGCTGTAATCAAACCCAAAGCGTTGGAGTGGATTGAATGTTGCTGTGGTTTATGGCCGGTTTAAAGAATGTTCTCTGGTGTGTATTGAATAGTCTCACAATATATATGCACATTTCAGTTCACTGGTCACTGTAAATCCTTTTTTGGGAACTAGTTAGGTTTTAGAAGAAATAGTCATTTAAGAAATTTAAGCCATTTAATTTAAGGTGTTTTATTGGTGGGGGGGACTTTGATCCAATTATTAGATCAGTTTTGTTGTTGTTTTTTTTGTTTGTTTTTTGCGGTACGCGGGCCTCTCACTGTTGTGGCCTCTCCCGTTGTGGAGCACAGGCTCCGGACGCGCAGGCTCAGCGGCCATGGCTCACGGGCCCAGCCGCTCCACGGCATGTGGGATCTTCCCGGACCGGGGCACGATCCCATGTCCCCTGCATCGGCAGGCGGACTCTCAACCACTGTGCCACCAGGGAAGCCCTAGATCAGTTTTATAAAATTAATACATGTATAGGCATACCTCATATGTGTACATACACGTACCTCATGTGTACAGTCATACCTCATAAATGTCACATGTTGTACTTCGGAGACATCGCGTTCTTTACAGATTGAAGGTTGGTGCCAGCCCTGCAGCGAGCAAGTCACCTGGCGCCATTTTTCCAACAGCATTTGCTACTTTGTGTCTCTGTGTCACATTAGGGTAGTTCTTGCACCATTTCAGACTTTTCATTATTATTATATCTGTTATGGTGATTTGTGATCAGTGATTTCTTTTTTTTTTTTTTTTTTTTTTTTTTTGCGGTATGCGGGCCTCTCACTGCTGTGGCCTCTCCCGTTGCGGACCACAGGCTCCAGACGCGCAGGCTCAGCGGCCATGGCTCACGGGCCCAGCCGCTCCTCGGCATGTGGGATCTTCCCGGACCGGTGCACGAACCCGTGTCCCCTGCATCGGCAGGCGGACTCTCAACCACTGCGCCACCAGGGAAGCCCGTGATCAGTGATTTTTGATGTTAGTGCAAAAAGATTACAGCTCACTGAAGGCTCAGATTTTGGTTAGCATTTTTTAGCAATAAATTTTTTAATTGGGGTATATAGCTTTTTTTAGACATAATACTGTTGCACACTTAATAGACTACAGTATAGTGTAAACCTCTTACATGCACTGGGGAATCAGAAAAAAATCCTGTGACTCACTTTATTGCTGTGGTCTGGAACTGAACCACAATACCTCCAGGTGTGCCTATGTTGAGGTGGACCAGTCAGTAGAAACACATGACACTCTTGTGGACCAAATGGTATGACATCCCTGGTTCTATCGCAGGCCGGGGATGGTTTTTGTTTTCTTTCCTCTGCTGTTTACAAATCAAAAATCCTTTAAGAAGTTAACACCATATTGGGGAAAACACTCTGATCCTTGGATTCTAACTTAAAATTTCAGAGAGAAGATGAATCTGGGATCAGAAAGTAGAGAGCTAGAGCTTAAACAGAAATTTTCTTAGTTGGGAAAAAGGCTAATGCATAAAGAAAAACAGAGGAACGGGCTAACAGAAGTCGTCCGTAATTCCCCGTCCCTTGAGGATCTTAAATTCTCTTGCTCCAGAGTCCTGTGCTAACGCTTGTGCAGACACTTCTAATATATATTACAGACACTTGAGGGTTGGGGAACGTGAACCAGGCTGTGGGTGCAGGGGTGTCGTCCGTATGTATCCAAATACTTTCTCCTTAGAAAACGAAGATCTGTATGCTGAAAGACAAAAATCAGCACTTTCCTTATGAAAATGTGATTTTGTGGAAAGATTTTACATAGACTATTTGAAAAAGCCAAGCCCTTATGGTGCATTTTAAAGGATCCTTTTTAGTAGCGTGGCCGTTTCATTAAGCAATGTCTATGAGCTAGCTCCACGGTGTCTTACAATTTTATAAATGGAATTCATTTCAAACACAAAATGCTTAGTTTTCCTGTATAACAGTTCTCAGCCAGCAGCAGTTTAGCAATTTGTAATATTAGGCAATGTCTGGGGGTGTTTTTGATCATCACCACCGTAGGGGATGGAGGGGAGGTTGTGCTGGCGTCTAGTCTAGTGAGAAGAGGCCAGGGATGCTGCTAAACATCCTACAGTGTGCAGAGTGTTCTCATAACAGAGAATCGTCTGGCCCCGAGTCAAACTCCCTGAGGCTGAGAGACCCTGTTGGTTAGATTAGATTTCACTGTTTATAAGTACTCAAAATGACAGTAAAAGAAAAGGGAGTTAGGGGTGGTGTCTGAGTCCATTCAGGCTGCTATAATACAGTACCAAAAACTGGACAGCCTAAACAACAAACATTTATTTCCCACAGTTCTGGAGGCTGGAAGTCCAGCATTCAAGGCACCAGCAGATTCGGTATCTGGTGAGGGCCAGATACCACCATCTTCCCTTCATGTAAGGTTTACACTGTACTGTAGTCTGTTAAGTGTGCAACAGTGTGTTCTTACATGGCAGAAAGAGGGAGAACTCTCTGGGGTCTCTTTCTATAAGGGCACTAACCCATTCATGAGGGCTCCACCCTCATGACCTAATCACATCCCAGTGGCGCCACCATTTACCATTTAGCATAGAGAGAACCTGCAACTGAATTCCTCATGAGAACTGAGTCTCCGTCATTACTGCCACTCAGGGTCATCAAAAGTCTCTTTAGAGCCACACTATTCTGCAGTGCACATCTCTATTATTATTTGTTCTGTCCCTTGAGCAGTGTTTTATTTTTTCACTTGTATATGCTCTGATTTCATAGCTTTTTATTTAGTCTCAGATACCTTCCTAATGCCATCCTCTGTGTGAGCTCCCCAGAGTTCAAGCAGACGTCTCAGGACACATGTATATTCTGACCGTCAAATTTTCTTTCCAGTGTCTACAGAAGTGCAGAAATACCACCTAATTAAGTGAAGAAGATAAGTATTTTTGCATGACAAAATTCTGGTAACCACAAATTAAAATCTTGTTAAGACGGCAAAGTGAGAACTGGAGTGTCCCAAGAGGCCACTGTATTAGTTATCTGCTCCTGCATAACAAATGACCACAAATTCAGCAGCTAGAAACAACACGTTCATTCTCTCACAGTTTCCCAGGGTTGGGAGACTGGGCATGTGCGGGGCTCCTCTGCGCAGGGTCTCCAGAGGCTGCAGCCACGTGGTTGCTGGGCTGCATCCTTATTTAGAGCTGGGAAGGGAAGGGTCTTCTTCCAAGCCCACACTGTTGGCAGAACTCAGTTTTCTTGTGGTTGTAGGAGTGAGGCGCACAGCTTCCTAAAGACTGCCCTTGGTTCCCTGGGCGGTTCGTGTGAAGGCCGGCAGGAGAGTCTTTCTCCAGTCCAGTAAGAGTCTTATACAACGTAATGTAACAATTATAGGAGTGACATCCGGTCATCCTTGCCATGTAACCTAACCAGGGTGTGGCATCCATCTCCTTTGACATATTCTGTGTGGTAAAAGGGAGTCCTAGGTCCTGCCCACACTGGAGGGGAGGGGATTATATCAGGTGGGACTCATTGGGGGGCCATCGTGGGGTGTGTCCATTATGACAACCTTTAATTCAAATCCTCCCAACTTGAAATGTGCATTTTGTCCTTTTATCTTGTTCTAAACAAATGGAAATTTAATTGTAATTCAATAATGAAAGATTTGCCACCATAAAGCTGCCTGAAAACATATGGCATGGACTCTGAAGACAGTTCCCAAACAGCCTGAAATGTTCGGTATTGACGATATAATTGAAGGAAGTTGTGGCCCTTCTCGGCCACTGCCGTTTGGAGTGAATGCTCTTACACACGTGTGAATTCTGCTCTATCTGTGGGTAAAAGAGTTCTATTTGAGTGACTTCTGTCCTCTTTGGGCCAGGGCGCTCATGGGTCTGACTTAGGACTGTGAAGAAAATAAGGCTCTTTCTTCTTGTCTGCCTCAGACACAGAGGCTTCCGAAGTTCTCATCATCCCCTCACTCCTCCCCCAGGTTTCTACGTGCCTTCCCGTACTGCGGCCTCGGCCACACTGATGCAGCCAGTTCTGTGGCAAAATACAAACGATGAAGGTTCTCTCTGTGTCCATGGGCTGGCTTCCGGACACCTGGCCTCTGTATAGAAGTCATGTCAGGGTGACACATACGCTGACGTAGCTCCACACTGATGTGTGTCTGCCTTCTCAGGGCCATGTGCACCCTATAGGCTCAGTGACGGCCAAGTTCATCACTGAACTTTTATCAGTGGAAGGTGTTACGATTAATCGCTGCTTCAGAGCCACAGGTGTTTTCCAGACCATATGGTCGCCCTGCCTGGGGGTGTCGACGTGCCTGCTGGCCTGCCCGGTCGTCTTCCCCATCTGTCTAGGGAAGGGCGGCATCGAAGGCAGCCGCGTCTGTCCCACTGCGCATCGGGATTCCGTTCAAGCTCGCTGTCAACTGCATTGTGATCATAACGCACACTTTAGTGAATAAAAAATCAGTGTTTGGGGGCTTCCCTGGTGGTGCAGTGGTTGAGAGTCCGCCTGCCGATGCAGGGGACACGGGTTCGTGCCCAGGTCCGGGAAGATCCCACATGCCGCGGAGCGGCTGAGCCCGTGAGCCATGGACGCTGAGCCTGCGCGTCCGGAGCCTGTGCTCTGCAACGAGAGAGGCTACGACAGTGAGAGGCCCGCGTACAGCAAAAAAAAAAAAAAATCAGTGTTTGTTCTCATTTTCTGTGGCCCCTGAGTTTGTCTCCATTAGTGGTTTATATATGAGTCCATCCCAGCATTTATAAAATACACCAACTCATCTTTTTTGGGAAAACTTTCACCTGTATGAATGTGTCTATATATACATGCACACACACACACAAATATAAAATCTTTATGTAATCACAAAATACAACATGGATCAGGCATTAATTACCTTCACATGTGCAACATCCTGAGTATTGTATTTTTTAATCATCTCAAAAAGAATGCAGTAAAAAAAAAAAAAAACTACAAGCAGTGTTTCAAAACTCTCTTCCACTTTCTCCTCTCAGCGTTCTCACAGAAGGTGGCCCCCGCTTCGTAAAGACCTCATCGCCGCGAGGTGAGGCTAAGATGAGCATAACCAGTGACGAGGTGAACTTTCTGGTGTATCGCTATCTCCAGGAGTCAGGTAAGACGGAGGCTTCCTGTCCGTAGGAAATCATCTTCCACATGCCAAGTGCAAGGCGAGCAGCCATGCACTGGTCGAACACTCAGGCTATAGAAAAAGAAGAGCTCAGAACACTCTTGTTCAGAGGATTACAGGGGGGAGGAGAAGGTTCTGGGGCCGTCCCATTCCGGGGGCGGGATGAGGCAGTATGTTCTTCTTACCCCTGACGTTTCTGTTCAAGTGAAATCAGATTGGAATTAAGATCAAGAGCAGTTGTGATAGATACGGTGAGGGGCGGGGGTGATTTGGGGTTCTTGGCACCCAGCACAGGGAGGGCATTTATGGGCTGGTGTATACATATGGTGTG